>NC_090375.1:152088340-152308340 GCF_036365525.1 Heterodontus francisci | reverse complement strand
AGAGAGAGAGAGGGGGGATTGCTGAGAGAGAGAGAGAGAGGGGGGATTGCTGAGAGAGAGAGAGAGAGAGAGGGGGGATTGCTGCGAGAGAGAGAGAGAGAGAGAGAGAGAGAGGGGGGGGATTGCTGAGAGAGAGAGAGAGAGAGAGGGGGTTGCTGAGAGAGAGAGAGAGAGAGAGGGGGTTGCTGAGAGAGAGAGAGAGAGAGAGAGGGGGTTGCTGAGAGAGAGAGAGAGAGGGGGTTGCTGAGAGAGAGAGAGAGAGAGAGGGGGTTGCTGAGAGAGAGAGAGAGAGAGAGGGGGTTGCTGAGAGAGAGAGAGGGGGTTGCTGAGAGAGAGAGAGGGGGTTGCTGAGAGAGAGAGAGAGGGGGTTGCTGAGAGAGAGAGAGAGAGAGGGGGTTGCTGAGAGAGAGAGAGAGAGAGGGGGTTGCTGAGAGAGAGAGAGAGAGAGGGGGTTGCTGAGAGAGAGAGAGAGAGAGGGGGGTTGCTGAGAGAGAGAGAGAGAGAGGGGGTTGCTGAGAGAGAGAGAGAGAGGGGGGATTGCTGAGAGAGAGAGAGAGGGGGGATTGCTGAGAGAGAGAGAGAGAGAGAGAGAGAGGGGGGGGATTGCTGAGAGAGAGAGAGAGAGAGAGAGAGGGGGGGTTGCTGAGAGAGAGAGAGAGGGGGGGTTGCTGAGAGAGAGAGAGAGAGAGAGAGAGAGGGGGGGGATTGCTGAGAGAGAGAGAGAGGGGGTTGCTGAGAGAGAGAGAGAGAGAGAGAGAGGGGGGTTGCTGAGAGAGAGAGAGAGAGAGAGGGGGTTGCTGAGAGAGAGAGAGGGAGAGAGAGGGGGTTGCTGAGAGAGAGAGAGAGGGAGAGAGAGGGGGTTGCTGAGGGAGAGAGGGGGTTGCTGAGAGGGAGAGAGGGAGAGAGGGGGTTGCTGAGAGGGAGAGAGGGGGTTGCTGAGAGGGAGAGAGGGGGTTGCTGAGAGGGAGAGAGGGAGAGAGAGGGGGTTGCTGAGAGAGAGAGAGGGAGAGAGAGGGGGTTGCTGAGAGAGAGAGAGGGAGAGAGAGGGGTTGCTGAGAGAGAGAGAGGGAGAGAGAGGGGGTTGCTGAGAGAGAGAGAGGGAGAGAGAGGGGGTTGCTGAGAGGGAGAGAGAGGGTGCTGGAGGGAGAGAGGGGGTTGCTGAGAGGGAGAGAGGGGGTTGCTGAGAGAGAGAGAGGGAGAGAGGGAGAGAGGGGTTGCTGAGAGAGAGAGAGGGAGAGAGGGGGTTGCTGAGAGAGAGAGAGGGAGAGAGGGGGTTGCTGAGAGAGAGAGAGAGAGAGAGAGGGAGAGAGGAGGGGGTTGCTGAGAGAGAGAGAGAGAGAGAGAGAGAGAGAGAGGGGGTTGCTGAGAGAGAGAGAGGGAGAGAGGGGGTTGCTGAGAGAGAGAGAGGGGGACAGGGAGAAAAGGGGGGAGAGAGGAGGGGGACAGGAGAAAAGGGGGGAGAGAGGAGGGGGACAGGGACATGGACAGAGTGGTACAGAAAGAGGGGGCGGTGGGGGCCATACACTGTTGGGGGGGCGGTGGTGAGACGACACACAGAGAGGGAGGGAGACTCGAGTGAGTGAGAGGGAGAGAGAACGATCAAGATCACTACTGATCGATGCACACCTGTTTGGAATACTCAGCATTGCTACAAAACTGCGACCAGACATTTCACAATGTCATTGAGCTTGTGTCCCAAGTGAAAGTAATGCATGCTAGAGCGTAGAAACCGAGGCATTCCCGAAATGACTGTTTCCATTATAAAATGAGTTTATATAACACAGGCCTTTGAACTTGTGTTTTAGAATAACCTAGCTGCTCGGTGGTTATTTTAAAACACATGGTTCAAGGCTTGGAGCAGGGGTGTTCAACCTTTTTCCGTAGGGTGTCACATTACAATTTTCGGCTTCGTGGGGGGGCCGATGAGATAATTTTGGAAAGATAAAGGCATTAAAAATTTATTTTACTATTCATCAAAACTGCAAGAAATGTGCATTTTTGGGAAGAAGCATTAATTTATTGACTTCTTATCTCGTCATTATGTTGGAAACTGATTTGGTGAGATATATCGCATTTTGTTTGTTTGCAAAAGTAGTCAATGTCTGACTGCAAACTTGTAGCGATGCAGAGTATTCCAGACAGGTCTCTCTCTCTCTCACTCACACTCACACTCACACTCTCACTCTCACTCTCACTCTTCCCCCGTTCGCTCTGTCGCCCCCACCCCGTCCCTTTGTGGTAGGTTTTTAAGAATCGTCTTCAAGAAGAGAAAGTTAGAGAGGTGCCAAGTTTTAGGAAGGGAATTCCAGAGATGAAGGCCTTGGCAAAGGAAGGCATGACCACCAACAGTGAAACCATTAAAATTAGGGATGCTCAATTTCCTCTTGAACTGATTGATCATCCCTGCTTCTGCCATCCTTGTGGGCAGTGAGTTCCAGCTCATTACCACCTGCTGCATAAAAAGTGCTTCCTCATATTCCCCTTGCATCTTTTGCCCAAAACGTTCGATCTATGTCCTCTAGTCCTTGTACCATTTGTTAATAGGAACAGTTTTTCCTTGTCTTGCTTATCTAAGCCTGTCACAATCTTGTACACATATTAAATGTCTCCTCAATCTCTTTTATTCTAAGAACAAACTCAGCTTCCTACAAAAATGTATTACCTCACACTTATCTATGTTGTGATTCATTTGCCAATTACCCATAAGTTCATTTATGTCTTCCTGTATTTTGTCCATTTTTTCCTCTATTAACTGCACCCCCAAATTTGATGTCATTCACAAATGTTGAAATTTTACTTGCGATTCCAGAGTCCAAATTATTATAGGAAATCGTGAGCAGCAGTAGCCTTAGCACCAATCCTTGTGGAATGTCACTTCCCATCATTTGCCAATCTGAGTAATTACCTTTAACCCCTACATCTGTTTTCTGTTTTGTTTCGTTTCGTTTAGTTTAGTTTTGAGATACAGCACTGAAACAGGCCCTTCGGCTCACCGAGTCTGTGCCGACCATCAACCACCCATATATACTAATCCTACACTAATCCCATATTCCTACCACATGCCCACCTGTCCCTATATTTCCCTACCACATGCCCACCTGTCCCTATATTTCCCTACCACATCCCCACCTGTCCCTATATTTCCCTACCACATCCCCACCTGTCCCTATATTTCCCTACCACATCCCCACCTGTCCCTATATTTCCCTACCACATCCCCACCTGTCCCTATATTTCCCTACCACCTACCTATACTAGGGGCAATTTATAATGGCCAATTTACCTACCAACCTGCAAGTCTTTTGGCTTGTGGGAGGAAACCAGAGCACCCAGAGGAAACCCACACAGACACAGTGAGAACTTGCAAACTCCACACAGGCAGTACCCAGAATTGAACCCGGGTCACTGGAGCTGTGAGGCTGCGGTGCTAACCACTGCGCCACTGTGCCGCCCCAGCTAACGTATTGCTGTGGGGACATGGGTTTGAATCCCACCACAGCTGAAGGTGGAATTTGAATTCCATTAAATCTGGAATTTAAAGCTAGTCTAATGATGGCCATGAAACCATTGTCGATTGTTGTAAAAACCCATCTGGTTCACTAATGTCCTTTAGGGAAGAAAATCTGCTGTCCATACCTGGTCTGGCCTACATGTGACTCCAGATCCACAGCAATGTGATTGACTCATACATGCACTTGAAATGGCCAAGCAAGCCACTCATTTCAAGGGCAATTAGGGATGGGCAATAAATGCTGGCCAGGCCTGTGAAGCCCACATCCCATTAATGAATTTAAAAAAAGTAAGGTTTGTTAAGCATGACCTTCCCTTTTGGAATCTATATGTTCAGTTTCTAAATGATTAAGGATTCCAATATCTTTTCTAACACGCTAAGCTGAACTTATTCTATCTCCTTTTTAAAAACATATAACCTGTCAGTTCTTTCTAAGCTGCATCCCACGCTGTTTTCCTGAGATTTCAGAACTGATTGCCTAATTACTACACTTTTACTAACAGTGGGAGAATTATATTGGTATAATAAATTCCCATCACACCATAGATTACATTGAAATGCAATAAGAGTATGGTCCTGAAAATTTTTTGATTGGAGCAGGGGAAAGAAATAGCTACAATAATGGATGCCCATGTGCACTGTACTGTGGACCTGAACATTCAAGGTACCTGGCTTACTAAGGAATGTCTTGAAATATTTTTTGCATAGCTGCTGGAAAAAGGTTAAGCATATTTTTCAGATTCCATTATAAGTATCAAAATGCAAATATTTGCACATAAACTAGTGTTTATTTATAAGACAGAATATTTTCTACAAATGTATTTAATTCACACACAACTTCAGTCAGTAAAAGCCCCTCTTGGCTCTTTTTCAGCAGATTAGTTGGCTCAAATTTTATTTAGTTCCCCCAACTTTTTTCCTACATGCTAGATTGAAACCATTCCCATATGATCTTTCTGTGCTATTTTTACAGTTTCCCACTCTTAACCACAATTTTTATAACTATATATAAAAGAAAATTGTTGCTATAGAATACTGCTTTTCCATTTCTGTCTTAAAAGTATACCAAGCATGAACCAGTCTGATCTTTATTAACATTCATGCATATCAAACGATCATAATTATTACAGAAAATGCTGGAAACATTAATTCTGTTTCTGTCTCTACAGAAGCTGCCCAAGTTGCTGAGTATTTCCAGCATTTTCTGTTTCTGTTTCGGAATTCCAGCCTCTGCAGTACTTTGCTTTTGTATCAAAATTATTATGTAAGCTTATTGGCAGAATCTGCCCCTTGTTGTATAAATTGGTCTCTTGTTTTGATTTGAAGTCAAAATATTCTTGGAACATAAATTTATCCATGAAGCATAATTCCCCATTTCACCACCCAAGTTAAGCATTAGTCATGAGATATAACAATATTTTCTGTGTAAAACTAAAATGCAGATATCTACTTAGATTGATAACCATGGACGATTTTCTAATCATATTGGCTTCTGGCTAATGGGCTGTGAATTACCAGTTGAATTGATAATCATGTGAAAGTGTAAGACACTAATAATGTGACAAATTAAAAATGGCCAACATCAATTTGTTCTGAAATAAAAACAGAAAATGCTGGTAAAACTCACAGGTCAGCCAACATTTATGAAAAGAGAAATTAATGTTTAAGTTTGATCTTCCTTCAAAACTAGAAAGAGTTGGGAATGCAATAGATTTTCAGAAAGTACAGAGGCAGCGGAAGGGGGGAGTGGGGGAAAGAACAAAAGGGAATGTCTGTGATAAGATGGAAGGCAGGGGAGATTGAATGACAAAAGGGATGATAGTGAAAGGCAAAAGGAAATGCTAACAGGACAAGTGAAGAAACAACAGATGGGTGTAGAGGAGGTGTAAATGGGAATAGCAGAATCATCAACAGCTGCCATATGGCAAAAATGGGGGCAAAAGTTATGATCTGAAGTTGTTAAACTCAGTGTTGGGTTTGGAAGATTTTAAATCATTTAATTAAAAGATGAGCTGCTTACATCGAGCTTCTTTGGAAAAGTGTAGGAAGCAGAGGACAGAGAGATCAGAGTGGGAGTAGGGTGGAGAATTAAAATGCTAGGCAACTGGAAGCTCGAGGTCACTCTTCGGCACTGAATCGAGGTGTTGCACAAAGCAGTCACCCAATTTGCGTTTGGTGTCTCCATTGTCGAGGAGACCACATCGTGAACAGCAAATACAGTATCCTAAATTAAAAGTACAAGTAAATCACTGTTTCACTTGCAAGGTGTGTTTGGGGTCCTGGACGATGAGAAAGGAGGAGGTAAAGCATCAGGTTTTGCATCTGCTGTGCTTGCATGGGAAGATATCATGGGAAGGGGAGGCATTGTTGAGGATGATAGAGGAGTACACCAAGGTGCTATGGCGGGAACAGTCTTTTCAAAATGCTGAAAAGGGAAGGGAAGATGTGTTTGGTGGTGGCATCATGCAGGATGTGGTAGAAATACTGGAGGATAATCCATTGAATGTGGAGGCTGGTGGGGTTGAAAGTGAGGGCAAGGTGAAACTCTATCATGGTTCTGGGAGGTAGGGGAGGGATCGAGAGCAGATGGGTGAAAAATGAAATGGACTTGGTCGAGGACACTGCCAACCAGGTAGAGGCTTATATCCACTTTAAGCTCATTGACTCCTACAGCTAATTTGACTGCACTTGCTTCCGTGCTACTTTCTGTAAAGTTTCTATTCCATTCTTCCAGATTCTCCATCTCTGTCTCCCCTGTTTTGATGATGCCACCTTTTTCAGTGTTTTTGATGTGTCTTGCTTTTTCCTCAGCTGAGGAATTCCCGCCACCATGATGTACAGGACCCTCAGCATTGCCTTTCAGTATTCCAAAGAGACCATTGCCTCCACAATACGCTGGTTCACTCCTCAATCACCCTCAACACCCTCTCCACTTCCCATGCTACTTTGCCATGCAAGCTCAGGAGACGCAATATGTGCCCTTTTATCTCTTCCCTCCTAACCATCGAGGGTTCCAAACACTCCTTCCAGGTGATACAGCAATTTACTTATACTACATTGAATTTAGCATACTATATTTGCTACTCACTATGTGATCCCCTCTACACTGGGGAGACTAAATGCAGGTTGGGTGACCAATTTGCAGAATATCTCCATTCAGTCTGCAAAAGTGACCCCGAGTTTCAGTCACCTGTCATTTTAATTCTCTGCCCCACCCCTGCTCTGATCTTTCTGTCCTTGGCCTCCTACAATGTTCCAACAAAGCTCAGTATAAGCTCAAGGAACAACATCTCATCTTTCAGTTAGGCACTTTACAGCCTTCTGGACTTGACACTTAGTTCAACCATTTCAGGTTATAATCTCTGCACCTATTGCCATTTGCATCTCCTGAGGTTATCCCATTATGGGTGGCGCAGTGGTTAGCACCGCAGCATCACAGCTCCAGGGACCCGGGTTCGATTCTGGATACTGCCTGTGCGGAGTTTGCAAGTTCTTCCTGTGTCTGCGTGGGTTTTCGCCGGGTGGTCCAGTTTCCTCCCACATCCAAAAGACTTGCAGGTGATAGGTAAATTGGCTGTTGTAAATTGCCCCTAGTGTAGGGAGGTGATAGGGAATATGGGATTACTGTAGGATTAGTATAAATGGGTGGTTGTTGGTCGGCACAGACTCGGTGGGCCGAAGGGCCTGTTTCAGTGCTGTATCTCTAAATAAAACATAAATAAAATAAATTATCATCTCTTATAATACAAACAGAAAATGCTGAAAATACTCAGATCTGGCAGCCTCTCGGGGGAGAGAAACAGTTAATGTTTTAGGTAAGTAGCCTTTCATCAGAACAGACCAATTGCTTCCTTGCAGCATTATCCCTTTAGTCATTTAATCTTTCTTGCCTTTCACCCTATCAGACTTTCCTTCCCATTCCTTGCTTAAAACCTGTTGCATCTCTTAACTTTCTCCAGTTCTGATGTAAGGTATTTGACCTGAAATTTTAAACTCTGTTTCTCTCTCCACGGATGCTGCCTGACCTGCTGAATGTTTCCAACATTTTCTGTTTTTAATTTCAGATTTCTAGCATCTGCACTATTTTGCTTTACTGTCAGTTGGTTCTCACCAGTACAAATCAAGTCTAATGAAAGTACTTTTTGTTTTTTTATTAAACTCCACAGTGTCAGCTGCTCACGCGCCTGTGGAGCTCTGATTCTAAAGCTAAGCGGGTCCCCACCAAGGTTTAAGTATCTGCGCTGGTGGTGGGTGCAAGAGAGTCATGGGAGTGCATCCTCTGAGTCATGGTGGTCCTCAAGGATGGATGCCTTTTCCACAGGGGTAGCAGACCCCTGTGAATGACTACCAGCAAGAGAACACAAACATATGTGGGTTAGGCTGTGCTGTTCTCCTGATGCCTGTCAAACATTATGTGGGTCTCCAACATTGATACGCATGCCAACAGAAGACAATCCTCATTCTCTTGCGCTGGGACTCCAATCTCCCCGTCGGCAATTGAGCGGCTGCCCTGGATGCCCACCAGCATCAAGGCCTCTTCCTCGGTGGAGGTATGTGGACGTACATCTGGGATTCCTCCACCTGTCTGGAATGTCTCTCTCCTATTATGGACCCTCTTGTCCTGCAAGGGGAAGGATGGAGATGGTAGAGAATGGCACAGAGCTCAAAATGACAGTTCAGCTCTTTTGAGCCCCTCAATCTCGACTGGGGAATCTGATGTGTCTCATGCCGACATCCGCTGACATGGCAGTTAAGCGGGAGGGATGAGCTACGAATGAAAGTGGCCTGTGACCAAGAGACATCCATGCATCCGTCAGGAAGAGGCAGAACCATAGGCACTCGGGCAATGCTGCATCACTGCCACCCTCCCCATGTCATGCAACTTCCCACATAGTCACATGCTGTCTTCAAGAAGGCAACTGATATGAAGCCAGAATGCAGTGTGTCATTGGCCCTCTTCCTGCGCTGGGTGATCCCACAGTTGCTAACCTCCTCTGCGATCTCCACCCAGGCTTGCTTGGGCAGGTGGGAGGACCTCTTCTTACCATCGTGGGGGAAGAGAACGTCTCCCCTTTCCCTTTCAATCTGGAGGAGAATCTGCAGGGAGGCATCACTGAACTGTGGGGCCACCTTGGGTCTTTGTTCTGACATTGTCTTCTGCCTTCCTCGGAGGGTGGGGCGGGGGCAGGACCCAGTAGATCAAAGTTATAGATTGCATTGTATCCAGGACAGGAGTAAATGCAGGGCTGGCAGCCCTTTCAATATGGTGCCAGCACCAACTCTGGAGTCATCTGAGGCTGTAATCAACGACTCGCCTCCTGCCCCTGCCATGTGATTGGGGAGGGACCTGCGCCTCCACAATGCAAAATGGGTACCTGCCACTGTGGGGCAAGCAGCCATGTGGCAGACGGGAACAGCATCCCAGCAGCGGGCTCATTAAATTCAACCCAGTGAGTACTCCTGTATCGTAAGTGCTACTTTGAAGAGACATAACATTGAAGCCCTGACTTCCCTCTGAGATGAACATCAAAGATCTCATGACACTATTCAGGCAGGAGCAGGGAAGTTCTCCTCCTATCCCAGTCAATATTTATCCCTTAACCAATATTACTTGAACATAATTTCTGGTCATATATCTCATGTGGAACTTTGCTTTGTGCAAATTGCTGCCACATATTCCCCACGTTATAACATTAAATACAAAATGACTTGATGAGCTGTAAAGCACTTTGGAGAGTCTTCAGGTCAAGAAAGACACTATATAAGTGGAAATTCTTTCCCTTCAAATTGTGGGGAATGTTGTTTTATTGCATCATGTTTTCTTATTACGTTAAAGGCACTATAAATATTTGTCCACATGCGTAAGGAAAATAATCCTAATGGTCTTACTTTCTTTTGAACTTTTACACTTGTACGGTATTGGATAGTACATCATCTGTTTGTGACAAATGATTTCAGGCAATCAGAAGTTGACAATATATGCTACTATAAGTGAAATGTCTCTGTCCTCACATCTGGAGTGGTGTGTGCATGTCAAAGCTACAATAGAAAATCACAGACAAGGACCTTAAATGTGGCCCATGTATGTTCATGTTATCTTTTCTATTGTGCTACAGTTGATCTTATTTGAAAATATTCTTTCTTTTCTTTTGGGCCTCCTTATCTCGAGAGACAATGGATACGCGCCTGGAGGTGGTCAGTGGTTTGTGAAGCAGCGCCTGGAGTGGCTATAAAGGCCAATTCTGGAGTGACAGGCTCTTCCACAGGTGCTGCAGAGAAATTTGTTTGTTGGGGCTGTTGCACAGTTGGCTCTCCCCTTGCGCCTCTGTCTTTTTTCCTGCCAACTACTAAGTCACTTCGACTCGCCACAATTTAGCCCTGTCTTTATGGCTGCCCGCCAGCTCTGGCGAATGCTGGCAACTGACTCCCACGACTTGTGATCAATGTCACACGATTTCATGTCGCGTTTGCAGACGTCTTTATAACGGAGACATGGACGGCCGGTGGGTCTGATACCAGTGGCGAGCTCGCTGTACAATGTGTCTTTGGGGATCCTGCCATCTTCCATGCGGCTCACATGGCCAAGCCATCTCAAGCGCCGCTGACTCAGTAGTGTGTATAAGCTGGGGGTGTTGGCCGCTTCAAGGACTTCTGTGTTGGAGATATAGTCCTGCCACCTGATGCCAAGTATTCTCCGAAGGCAGCGAAGATGGAATGAATTGAGACGTCGCTCTTGGCTGGCATACGTTGTCCAGGCCTCGCTGCCGTAGAGCAAGGTACTGAGGACACAGGCCTGATACACTCGGACTTTTGTGTTCCGTGTCAGTGCGCCATTTTCCCACACTCTCTTGGCCAGTCTGGACATAGCAGTGGAAGCCTTACCCATGCGCTTGTTGATTTCTGCATCTAGAGACAGGTTACTGGTGATAGTTGAGCCTCGGTAGGTGAACTCTTGAACCACTTCCAGAGCGTGGTCGCCAATATTGATGGATGGAGCATTTCTGACATCCTGCCCCATGATGTTCGTTTTCTTGAGGCTGATGGTTAGGCCAAATTCATTGCAGGCAGACGCAAACCTGTCGATGAGACTCTGCAGGCATTCTTCAGTGTGAGATGTTAAAGCAGCATCGTCAGCAAAGAGGAGTTCTCTGATGAGGACTTTCCGTACTTTGGACTTCGCTCTTAGACGGGCAAGGTTGAACAACCTGCCCCCTGATCTTGTGTGGAGGAAAATTCCTTCTTCAGAGGATTTGAACGCATGTGAAAGCAGCAGGGAGAAGAAAATCCCAAAAAGTGTGGGTGCGAGAACACAGCCCTGTTTCACACCACTCAGGATAGGAAAGGGCAAATATATAGAATCTAATTAAGTTTGAAAAGGAAATGCTGAATGAGCACAACAAAGTATGTTTACTGAAACAATATTTTGATGGAAGGTGAGAAAGCTGGCAAGAAAATACATTCTTAGTTTCATACTGCTGTAGTGTAGGCCATGAGGCTGAAGTCAGGCACATAGTGTATCCTCAGCAGGTCAAAGTGCATCTGTGGGCTAAGAAACAAGGATTAGTGTTTCAGGTTGATGGCCTATTGTAGAAATGTCCACAGGTGTTTTCTGACTGAGTGTTTACAGCATTTTCTGTTTTTATTGCAGATTTCTAGCTTCGATAGTGTTTTTGCTTTTTGAAATATTGTGTCCTGTTTGTCTTTGCTGTGGAAATAAGGATAGTTGGCTGTTGTCACATATGGGTGAACTTACTTATTGGTTATCAGTCTGCTGGAAATGCTGGACATATTAGAAATTAGCACAATAGTTATCACCTGGCCTTTAGTGCACAGGGATATACCCTGTGCCATTGTAATGCACCTATGGAGCACTTCTGAGTGTAGTGGTACTTGGAGTGTTTAGACCTGCAACCCTCGAAGGGTGCATTCTCAGTTATAACTGTTGTGTCGGTGTAAACTAGTTTTACTGAATCCAGCCAAGTTTTTAAGTTAATGGCAGCATGATGAAATTCCTGTCTCAAACTAGCTGCTTCTGCTTTCTCCTCCCGATGATGTCTGCCACCATTTGTTGCCTCCTAAATGTTTATCAGTTAGCAATATTCAACCACAGTTGCATATCGTGAAGGCCTAGCTGACACGTGTACTTTGAGTAACCTAAAGGGAGCTTATGTATTTCAAGAAATCCCTGTATCACTGAAATAAGGATTTCACCTATAGAATCGTAGACTAGTACAGCACAGAAGCAGGCCATTTGGCTCAACAAGTCTGTGCTGGGACTTTGGAAGAGCAACCAGTTAGTCCCATTCCTTGACTGTTTCACCATATGCCTACAGTTCTTTTCTCCAAGTATTTATCCAACTTCCTTGTAAAAGCTATTACTGAGTCTGTTTCCACCACCTATCCGGCAGTGCATTCCAAACCTAACCACTCGCTGCAGGAAGAAGTTTTTCATCATGTCACATCGGTTTCCTTTGCTAATCACCTTGATCTGTGTTATGAGCTCTTGTATCAGAAAGCCTTTATATTTTATCTTTTTGTTAATTGCTACAGTTGGAAACACGTCTGTATTTAGTTGCAACATATAATGGAGATGTTTATATTTAATATTGTATAATGTAACATAACTTATACGACATCTCAATTAGGTTGCAAATGCTGACTGCATCAATTGTTTTTAGAATTAAGAGATTGTGACTATACTAATGTAAATCTATTTTGCAAATGGACCAGGAAGCAGAAATAGAGGAAAGGAGCTAATTTGAATTTGCTGATTCACACGTCCTCTACATAGTGATACAAATGAGGTACAAAAGCAAACTATGCAACCTACCTCTGACTTTGTATAACAGCCTATATTTTATTGTGCTTATACAAAGTGATAGATTTGTCAGTGCAATGTTATAAAAATTAACATGTTCATTTTAACTAGGTATGTTATTGCAGATTAAATTGCGTCAAAAGCTTTCACTTTGTATTGAGAATTGATTTTGTAATGAAAGTTTACTTCAGAATTCATAAGTTTGCATGAGTATTCTATATAACCATGAGTTGTCATATAAAAAGCATTTTTAATACAATTATGAATTTAGACAATCAGTGTACCTTGCAGATAGTTTTTTGACATGAAATGATTTTACTTCAGGTCAAAAGTGTTAAATCTTTGAGGTTGTTGGTTATGAAATAATGAAATTATTTTTACTGATTCAGGGGCATCAAAAGATGGAGCACTGGATGAAGATGATTTCACGAGGGCATTTAACGATGTGCCCACTGTACAGGTATTGTGTGAATTGTTATTATTGGACTTCTAATAGAAAATGTTAATCTTGACAAATGGTTAGGACATGAATTTGTGTTTGTAAAATTCAGGGTCTGTATCTATGTGTGGAAGACATGCACAGAGTCAGCATATATTAAAAGGTCGAAATTGTCTACAGTTGTGTTTGTTGACCAAGAGAGGAATTGGAATCTGTTCTGTTATCCTTGTTGAAGTTGAGAGCTTGATTACAGTAATTGCCTGTTGTAAAAGAAATTTAATAGTTTTGGAAAATCAAGTTGATGAACAAAGTTAGGTGGTAATAGTGTATCTTTGGATAATCTAAACTGTTCAGCAAGCGACGGACCTTTTTTTTTACTTATCACAGTCAGGTTCTCATTGAAGAATTTGCAGCTTGTCATGCAGGCCCCCTCCTGCCAAGAATGAGGCATATTGGTTTTGTCACATGAACAATGATTTTGAACTGTTGCTGGAGCGAGGAAATGACTTGTTGAACAGATCAGCCGTGGCTGGAAAAAACATTTGCATATCAACAGACGATGCTTGTGTAGACGAAGAACCATTCCCCGACGCATTCAACCCACAATGGATGTTGATCACTGGATGGTGAGGGGGTGGGGAAGCGCATTCCAGAGCCTGCTGGAGTGATGCAATCCACCGGGGCCAGGACTCGTTGGACCAGCTGGTCACATGACTAACTGGTTGTTTGAGGGTTTTTTGAACTAGCCACAGAGTTTGAACTCAGAAAGACTGTTTGTTTCTGGACTGAGAAGATCTCTCTCCTGTTTGCTCCCATCTCTTTCTCACAAACCTCTGAATCCACTGAAGACACATGAACCCCAAGAGAGAAAAGTCTCCTACAGCGAACAAGGTTTAAGAAGAATACTGGGCCCCAACGCAAAGCAAGATCTACCTACAATCAAGGACTCTAGAGTGAGCTTGAAGAACCGTAACAAAAACTCTTCAGATAGTGCCTCAAACTTTTCCACTTCATTTCTTCTGCTCTTTTCTGTCTCTATTTGCATGTGTGTATCGCGTATGCATGCTAGAGTGGGCACATCGTGTATCCGTAGGCATCAACCAAATTAGATTTAAGTTTAATAAATTTCAACTTTTCTTCTTTAAACCTAAGAAAGCCTGTTTCTGCTGGTTTATTTGCCTCATAATTGGAAACGATGAACAAGCAATCACCAAGGGGGAGCTAAAAAAACGATATGTTTAAAATTAAACTCTGTTACGGTAAGATCAGGTGAAGGCTGAGAGGGACCCCGAGACACCTTTCTCACCTGGTCATAACAAGCTGCTAAAAGTTTAAATTAATTTTAAAGTTGTCTTTCTATGTTTATTGTTTGCCCATAAACGTATGGGTGGCAAGAAAATGCTGCACTGTGTTTCTTACTAAAGGCAATGTACTTGTAGGAAATTCTGGTTATCAAACCAATTTTTTGGTTGTGACCTAAATTGGTAAACATAGTCACAGATCTTGGTCTTAATATGTGTTCAGATATTGAACTTACACATTTGAAACTCTTGTTTTTAATATAGCAGAAGGCACTAATCGTAACTGCTTTGGCAATTAAGATTCCACATAGCCATGCTTTACATTCATCATGGGTTTATTATCCTGAATTTTATTTCTGTGTATAGATTTTTTTTGTAATTTGATTTATCAAGATGAAATTTCAACTCTAGTTTTTGTGTTTCTTTGAGTGCTCAGAAACTTTACATTGTTGGGTTCTAATTATTGTAAGGTGACTGTGCATGATTCTCCTTTTATGTCTAAAAATGAAGCTTATAGCAAAGAGAAGAGGAAATATTTGTGCAAAATATTTATTCTTCAAATTTATGGGGTAAAAGACCCATGTTCACTTTTGATCTGTTTTGCTGTGCGTAAATGTTTTCGGTACTGTGCACTTTCAGGCATGATAAATTTTTGAATGTGTCTGTGCGATGTCATGGGAGATCTTGCAAGAAGTGAAAGAACTGCCTTGTTCCCTGGTTGTTAGAGCACAATCTACTTTAACTTTGACCTCCTTCCAAGAAGATATTCGAGGCGAGTTGAAGATGCTTCTTCACCGTATTTGTATGAGGATTTAAGATGTTGCTGGGTGCTGTTAGTTCCAGGAAACACAATGTTTACAGCATTGAGTTGCATATATAAGGTTCTCTATCTTTGAAACCAACTGCAGCCTACTTTTCTTTGTTTAAATGGCCAGTAGTTAGAAGACTGCAAATTCTCCAAGTGTTTTGTTGAAGTCTTTTTTTTATATCGGGCCCAAATTTTTTGTTCGGGATGTCCTCAAATATGTTCTCCACATATTATAACTAAGTTGGATTTTTCAAGATTCTGGTCCATATGTTACTCATTTAAGGTATCAATTTGCAGGGTTATGTCTGAAATTTACCTGTAATTTATTCTATGTTGAAATTTTATAAAAGTTGAATTCCATTATGGTTAACCATCACTTAGAGGACTATTCAAGGAGGAAAGTGATGGAGGGACACTCTCACCTAATTTGTTAGAAATTTTTGTCCATATCAGTGACAATTCCTTGAATTGAACCACACATGCATTTACATGAGTCTGTTATTTCTGTGACTAAAGAGAGACTTAGAAAAATTCTGCAAGTATTAAAAAAGCAATACATTCATTCTGGTGTAATGTTTCTCCATTCAGCATTCAAACTTGTATATAGAATGAACAGAGGTCCAGGTAATGTTACTGTCTAAGACTGTTCTATGTATGCAAGTACTATGTGAAGCTTTGATATTGGTATCAGTGTAGGTTCTTAATTTGTAAATATTGAGGAGTGCCTTCCGTGTTCCAAGCTTTGACTAGTGCACTAGCAGCTCTTGTGTTGCTTCTGCCATAATCTTATGTACTTTTTTTTTGTTCGTTCATGGGATGTGGGCATTGCTGGCTAGGACAGCATTTATTGCCCATCCCTAATTGCCTTTGAGAAGGTGGTGGTGCGCCACCTTCTTGAGCTGCTGCAGTCCATGTGGGGTAGGTATACCCACAGTGCTGTTAGGAATTCCAGAATTTTGACTCAGTGACAGTAAAGGAACAGCGATTTAGTTCCAAGTCAGGGTGGTATGTGGCTTGGAGGGGGACTTGCAAGTGGTGGTGTTCGCATGCAACTGCTGCCCTAGTCCTTCTAGGTGGTAGAGGTCACGGGTTTGAAAGGTGCCGTCTAAGGAGCCTTGGTGCGTTGCTGCAGTGCATCTTGTAGATAGTACACATTGCTGCCACTGTTTGTCAGTGGTGGAGGGAGTGAATGTTCACGGATGGGGTGTCAATCAGGCTGCATTATCCTGGATTGTGTTGAGCTTCTTGAGTGTTGTTGGAGCTGTACCCATCCAGGCAAGTGGAGAGTGCTCCGTCACACTCCTGTAAACTGTGGCGCAGAGTCAACTCCCCCTTGGCCCCTTTATTCCCTTCACCCACTTGATCCTGGCCGTCACGTGGGACTAAGTCCTGTTAATTCAGGCTCAGGCTGGGTGTTTGGGATATCGGGTTACAGGAGAGCCACCCTCCACCTAATCCACCGGCTACAATTAATGGCTTAGTACAAAGAGGAGGAAACTCAGTCCTTTCTTTAACTATCAATTTACTTTATTCACGTTGTACAATGCAAGAATAAGGCTTATACACTTAGTTAGACAAAAGCATGCAACTCAAACTGGGTTATACAGTTAATAACAAAGCTAGCTAGAATTGATAAGCACACCCACTAGGTTCCTCTGACCTTTCCCTGACCTTGTCACAGAAAACAAATGATAATACCCGAAAAAGGGGAGAGCTGACGCTGGCCAGGCGTTGCGTTCTCTCTCTCTTTTACATCGTCGCTGCGTTGCTCACGCAGGGTCTTCCACTTCCACGATGGTTGGTCTCTGGAGTTTTTCGCTGGCTCTATGCCCGAGATTCTCCATACTTCTTCTCCTTATCTCTCCAAAACTGAGCTGTCTCTTTCCGGTTGGTTTAAGCCTGCTCACGTCGTTCGTATCTTCTCCTAATTGACCCAGGCCCAAAGACCCTGGTATCACACCATGTCCAAATTTTCCTGTGATCTCTCCTTTGTCTTGTCACATAAATTAATTAGTTCAAACTGGTTTTTTACTAGCACAGGCCAGTGTCTGAACTCCAGGTTACTATAGTTCACAAACAATCCAGCAGTTTGTAACAGATTCTGTATTTCTTGCAGCCCCTGGCCAACATCTCCCCCCTCATGATCCAAAAATACTTATCTTAGGATCATCAAGTTTCCCTTCTCTGTGGACCATTCCTGAGAAAGTCATTGTCCCCCAGTGAGTGTGCTATACCGTTAAGTATAAAAAGATATGTTTATTTACAGTTGTTTGTTTATTTCTTTTTACAGTTTTTGTTTATATTGATAATCGTTCCTTCTGTTTCATTATAGCCCCATCATCCAATCTTCGCAAAATTTCATTTTTCCACCTTCTAAGCTGATATACATTGAGTACAACAATTATTAGCACACATAGAATCACTATGACAGTAATATGTGATACAACTCTGACCCATGGATGTATTTGAACATTAGATCCCCAATTCCAAAACTTACTCCAAAACCCTGGGTCATGCAACAGTTCATTTGCCTTGTCGGCATGAGTTCTAATTGTTTTAGTGTATTTATTCCATTGATGAATTATCTCTTTTGCCTCTTCTGCTATTTGTGCACAATCCGCTGTTAGGTGTGGGATGGCTGGTAATTCGGTGGCAATATATTCCCGTACCTCTTGATCTGTATCAGTACGTTGGACCGTGAGGTTCTCCTTTCTCACTATCCTCGTTATTGGCTTAGGCAGGACTTGTCCACCAACAACCAAGTCCAAGGTTACATTGTGAATGGCTACTTTGTGACCCTCCAGAGGACACTATTTCCATCCCTTGTTGTAGTTCATAGCAGCCGTGGCTATGTAATACGTTTGCCCCACAAGGGCATATTGTAAAAAGGTCTGGTTATTCACAGGCAGAATGGACAATGAACAATTTTCATAGGTGCTGAGGCGCAATTTGTAAGTTTCTGTCTCGTTATCTCTGCCGGACAGGCCCAGTGATTCCCCCCTTGATGACATTTTGACAAATCTACCCCTTTCTCAACACCATCCATTACAATGGCATGAGATGGTGGGTTACTTAAAGATATCCAAATACCCTCTTGGTACTTGCCCACGTTATGGACTCTCTTTTAAGGGTAGGTCAAATTGCTTCTGTGTTGGGGAATATGAAACACTGCCCCAACATAATATCTTCCTCTATCCTCGTCACAGGTACCTAACACTCTGATCGTTAAGGTCAAACTTCTGTTCCCTCTGGTATACCCAATGTTTTTCCCGCGCACGCCAACCCATCCGCTCCCGCATAATACAAATTTAAATCTTCCCATTTTCCTTTGTTGATTCGAACTATCTTGATCTGCGGAGCAAAGTTGTTTCTGACCACGGGATAGTCTTCCCACGTCGTCACTGCTTCAGGCGCGTTCATTTGTCGTGACAGCTCCGATGCGGGTTCACCTATAGTCCCAAATATGGTCAATCCAAGAGCAATGAAATGTATCACCCTCTTCATTGTGGGCTGGACCTGTAATATACAAGTGTAATTTCTGCTCTTATTTACAGTTTCTTTCGTATCCTATTTCAAGTCCAGTCCATACACTGAGCCAGACTGTCTATATCTTGTTCCCAATTTGTTTCTGATTCTAACCATCCATTTCTTCAAGCCCGCTTACTTGCCCTGATTTCTTTATTTTTCTTTTGTTTTTTTCCCTCGATTTCTCTCTGTATGCGGATGTACAACATCAGGTTGTCTTTCAAACACCTCCGCTTGGATCCACAGTTGATCCTGCTCTTGATTTCCCTAACGTTCGGTCGAAACATCGGTAGCATCAAGCATCACATGCCAACTGTGATCATCTTGTTTTTCTCCTACTAACTTTAACTGATTAATGTGATGACAGCCACTTTTAGCTGGTGCCGTCGATACTTTGTATACAGATGGACTAGCTTTATCTACTATCTCATAGGGACCGGTGAACTTTGGACTCGAGAATGAGGTGGGCTGGTATATTCTGATCATTACCCTTTGTCCGGGGCTCAACTCTATCGGGCTGGCTTTCACACCAAAATAAGCCTTGATTTGCTGTCTCTTCTTTCCTTGTTGGTGGGCTGCTACGTAACTTGCTTCTCTCACTGTTTCTACTAGTTGTTGCACCCATTTTTCTGATATAATACTGTCCACCTCGGGTTCGGACAAGTCCAAACCTACCAACCCCTCCATTCCTCTCATGTCCCTTCCCGTCATGAGTTTATAGGGAGTATAACCTTTTAATGAAGCTGCGGTATTCCTGATTACCATCAACACATAGGACAGAACGACCTGCCAGGTCGTCTTGTGCTGCTGTACCATTTTAGCTATCATGTTTTTCAATGTCCGATTCATCCTTTCCACAATTCCACTAGACTGTGGTCTATAGGGTATGTGGAATTTCTGTTTGACCCCAAAGAGGGTCATTACATTTTGCATTACTTGGGCTGTAAAATGTGTTCCATGATCTGATTCAATGCTTCGGGGTAAACCCCACCGATTGAATACCCTTTCTAACAGAATTTTTGTGGTGATTTTGGCTGTATTTGTTCTGGTTGGGAAAGCTTCCACCCATTTGGTAAACGTATCTACTATTACTAGAATGTACTTAAACCCTCCTGGAGTGGGGGGTAGGAGTCCTACATAGTCTATTTGTAAATTAGTCCAAGGCCCTTCTACTGGTCTAGTATGTCGGAGGGCCCCTTTCTTGACATTCCTATCGGGGTTGTGTTGTGCACAGATCAAACAATTCTTGACGTAGTGTTCCAGATCACCTTTCATTCCAGGCCACCAGCACACCACCTTTATCCTTTCCAGGGTACTCTCTGTCCCTTTATGTCCCCATAAGTCATGGTACCAGTGGATTGTTTGGTTTCGTCCCCCCTCTGGCACTACGAATTTTCCTTCACATAAAACCACTCTGTCCTGAATATCGACCCACTTGTACTCTTTGTATGTGTCTGACTCTACTCCTATCAGTTTTTTCAATTCTCCATCTTTCTTCTGCTCCTCTGTTAAATCCATTACCTTAACCTGTTTTCCTTTCTCTTCCCCAATGTCCTCAATCAGTGGCTGCCATTCCTGCCCACTAACAGCACCTTGTTTGGCTAGCTCATCCGCTTTCCTCTTCCCTTCCGGAGTAAGTTTTTTGAATGAGCTTTTACCTTCGTGATTCCATATCCTTTCCCCTCTGCTCCTTCAAAGATGTATCTTAATAATGGGGCTGATGGAAGGGGGTTCCCATCCGCTGAGCCAAAACCTCTCGCCTCCCATAAGGGCAAATGTTCCATGAGGCTATTACAGACATACATGCTATCAGAATATATAACCGATCCAGGCGGGAAGTATTCTGGGTGACCAACCACATATGCGACGGCTGCTAATTCTGCCGCCTGCGCGCTCATGGTTTTTGGCAATTTTAAGGCTGCGCTAAATTTTTCCTGACCGTGTTCGTCTTCTACATATATCCCGCACCCAGTTTTCCTCTCGCCATCCTGTACTGATGAGGAACCATCCACAAAAATGTTTAAGTGGGGTTTTTTTTTTCCTTTGCATCTTTGCTTTCGGTCCCTGTTGCTTTCTCCAATCAACTCCTACCCCCTCCTTTTTGTTTTGATACAAATGGTCCCTTGGGATCATTTGCTATTATGACTTGACACTCATGTTTCTCTCCTTGATACACTAGGTTGTCTGCCAACATAGTGGTAGTCTTTACCCCTTTTACACTTATGTTTCTTCCTTGCAACAATAGTATCCACCGAGCAATTCGGTTCTGACTTACTGACCCGTCATTGATCCTACCGTCTAATAGTAACTGTACGGGGGTATGTTCTGTCAATATTGTAAGTGGGTTCAGTCCCACTATGTAAGTAAAATACTGTACTGTCCAAAAAAACTGCTAACAAATGTTCCTCGCATGTCGTATACCCCTGCTCTACTGGTGAAAGCATACGCGAGGCATACGCTACTGGTCTCAATTTCCCGTGTGTCTCCTGTAACAGAACTGCCGAGAGGGTGGTGTCTGTGGTAGCTACTTCCAATGAAAACGGCTCAGTTGGATTTGGGGTTTTCAGAGCAGGCGCAGCAGCTAATGCCTGCTTTAAATCTGAAATGGCCTGTGTGTGTTCAGTTTTTCCACTCCCACGCCACATTCTTTCTCAATAGCTCCATTAATGGGGCCGCTTTTGTAGCGAATCCATCAATGTGGTCCCTGCAATATCCCACCAAACCCAGGAAGGATCTCAACCCTTTTACATCCCTCGGGACAGGGAGTCTGCCAACCGCTACTACCCTTCGTTGGTCAATTTCTCTCTTTACCGGTGTCAAGATCATTCCCAAGTAAGTAACCTCCTGTTTCATAACCTGCGCTTTTTTAGGGTTAACGTTTAGTCCCAATTCGTGTAACAATTGTAGTAATTCACTTAGTAACTGATAATGTTCCTGTTCCGTTTCAGTTTGTAGCAGTAAGTCGTCTACGTACTGCACCAGGCATTCAGGCTTTGAGAACCCTTTTAACCCTTCCCTTAGACGTTGGTGAAATATAGACGGGGAATTATGGAATCCCTGCGGCAGGGCGGTCCACATATATTGTTGTCCTTGGAAGGTAAACGCAAATTTATATTGGCATTCTTTCTCCAGTGGAATAGACCAAAAACCGTTACTTATGTCTAAAACCGTGAACCACTGTGCGTCCTCATTTTGTTTAACTACCGTCTCTGGGCTAGTTGCCATGGTGGGGGCTGTTAACGGGGTTACCTTATTTAATTCTCAATAGTCTATCGTTAGTCACCAGCTACCGTCCGGTTTCCTCACCGGCCAAATAGGCGAGTTGTTAGCGGAGGCTACCGATCTTCGTATCCCTTGTAGCAGCAAACTCTGTATCACCTTTCCCACCTCCTCTTCTGCCTGTTTCGGAAAACCATACTGCTTCTGTGGTTTGGGGTCTGGACCCTGTATACACACACTCCCGGTCATTTTCCCACCATCATGTTTATGGCGAGCAAATACGACTGAATTCCGTGTGATAATTTGTTGTACTTCACTATTGCTACTCATTTCTTCCGGTTTGTCCACATTTCCCCAAACATGCATATCCTATCCTGGTATTCCCCCACCAGGATGCATGTGTGATCTATACTACCCATGCCCAAGGGCATTTGCCAAATCGCGCAATTAACAGGGTCAAAACAGAGTCCCGCTTTAGCTATGTAATCACACCCTCATATATGTTCTTGTTCTCTGGGTAACTTAATGAGAACCACTGAGTGCTCTATTGCTACGTCCCCCATACTGACTTCCAACGGTACGCTCTCATATCCCACTTGTGAATGTCCTGTGAATCCGCTTAAAACAAGCTTACTTTGAATTTTCCAATCTACTTTATTAACATTGGTGTTTACGGTGGTTCGGGATCCTCCAGTGTCCCAAAGGAACGTGACAGGGCGGCCTCCAACCCTACCATTCACTAGGGGTCTCCCTGTGTTATCCCACCGCGTGTCACACACCCATAACGGAGAGGCCTGTGACTGTCATTGTGGTTCGGGGTACGACCCCAAAGACGGTGCTATCTCTAGTATATCACATTGAGGATTTGACCTATTGGGTCCTTCCATGTGTAGGCTCTGGCGTTAGTTCTGGCCTCCTCCCCGACCTACATTTTCTCGTCTCTGGTTTGGGCATTCTCTTTTGAAATGTCCCTCCTGGCCACAGTTATAGCAGTGGGTCGGCCCGCCTGGAGGTCTCTCTGTTCCTGGGGTGGATCCTCTCCCAATGCCTCTACCCCTTCCTCCTGTCTGAAAGGCTGGGTGGGATGCCCCCTGTGTAGTTCCCGTCCCTTCATTTCTCCAGGTTATTGTCTGATCTTTGACAGGCATCGCCTTTCCCCCAGGGGTCTTGGAGAATTTTGTTGTTTCCTTCTCCCATGCTCGAACCATCCTCCTGAGTACCCAAGCCTCCGTGTGCGTGTCATCAGAAGGATCAAATTGATCTAGTGCCCTTCTTGACTCCTCAGTGCCATGCGACACCAGCATTCTCAGCCATCGATTTCTAATCTCTGGCGTTGGATTTGCTCTATCTAGGTTTGCACCATATACCCCTTGAAACACCGCCCAGATGCGGGCCGCAATCGCAACAGGGTATTCACCTTTTCTTTGATAGCATTTCGTTAGCACCTCCACTGGGTCCCCTCTGTTAGCGACCATGACGTTTAATACTTGTTCTTTTAAAGCCTCATTTGTGCCTCTACCGAGTTTTTGCTCCTCCAGTCGGGCGGAGTGTATGTGTGGGTGTAGGCACATTATAATTAATTTTCTTTCTTGAGCATCATCTAAGCCGTGTATTCCTCTGTGTTGACTGATCGCTTGGAACAGCTGCCTAGGATCATCCCCGGGTACGCACGTCCCAATATCTTTCGCAATATCCCTAAATTGCTGTACCCACATTGAAGTGGAATATGTCATACGCAGGCCAGCTGCCATCTGGCCATCTGCCCCTATTGCTGCTCTAGTGGTCACAAGGGGGGCCATGGGGGCCGATGACTCCTTTGGCTCTGGCTCATATGTTGGCGGAGGATCCTCGGGTAGTGGGTCTCCGTCATCATGGCTGTATCTAGCCGCTTCGTCTGCTAAGTCATTCCAATCTATGTCCCCTTCACCGTTCTCACTTTCTTCGGGTGCAAAAGCACAGCTAGCTGGTCTTGCAGTCTCGCTATGTATTTTTGACACTTTGTGTGATCACCTGTATTACTATTCTTTTCCTGAGCTGCTTTCTGAATCACATTCATGGCAGTTTTAAAATCACTACATTGTTGTTTCCATCCTTCCACCTCAGCTTTAGCTGCTTGGGCTTCTCCCTCTCGCCTACTTTTTTCCGTAACTCGTTTTTCACACTGTAACTGATATTGGTTCATATGCATCAAATCCGCACTTCTCTGTCCCTGAAAATCAGTTACTTTTTCACTAAGGCGGGCTGCCTCCTCATGGAGTTTTTTATTCTCTTCCTCTAGTCTGTTCTCATTTTTAGCCTGCTGTTGGCATTCTATCCATTCCTCAAGTAAACAGCCGATAGCTACTGACTTCTGTATTTTTTAAAATTTCCTAGCTGACATCATTGCTTGTGCAATCTTCCAAAGGGCTTCTCCTGCGGGTTTTCCCTTGTCGCTAGTGTGACCTGCATACTCCCCGTATTGCGGCCACTTCCTAATTACATATTTTTGGAGGAATCCCTTCCAGTCGAAACATTCCGAGTCTCCAGGGCTTGGAGATTCCCTTTGATTCATCATCTTATGTTAGTAGCTACAAATTAACCCCTAAGTTCCTGTTCTCTCTGTACTTTGCCAATTCGGTTCGGCTCGAGTCTTCCGCTGATTCAACGGAGAGATTTATCCTCGTGCCCACCCAGGGACGTCAATTATGTAAACTGTGGCATGGAGTCAACTCCCCCTTGGCCCCTTTATTCCCTTCACCCACTTGATCCTGGCCGTCACGTGGGACTAAGTCCTCTTAATTCAGGCTCCGGCTGGGTGTTTGGGATATCGGGTTACAGGAGAGCCACCCTCCACCTAATCCACCGGCTACAATTAATGGCTTAGTACAAAGCGGAGGAAACTCAGTCCTTTCTTTAACTATCAATTTACATTATTCACGTTGTTGTACAATGCAAGAATAAGGCTTATACACTTAGTTAGACAAAAGCATGCAACTCAAACTGGGTTATACAGTTAATAACAAAGCTAGCTAGAATTGAAAAGCGCACCCACTAGGTTCCTCTGACCTTTCCCTGACCTAGTCTCAGAAAACAAAGGATAATACCCGAAAAAGGGGAGAGTTAACGCTGGCCAGGCGTTCCGTTCTCTCTCTCTTTTACGTTGTCGCTGCGTTGCTCACGCAGGGTCTTCCACTTCCACGATGGTTGGTCTCTGGAGTTTTTCGCTGGCTCTATGCCCGAGATTCTCTATTCTTATTCTCCTCCTTATCTCTCCAAAACTGAGCTGTCTCTTTCCGGTTGGTTTAAGCCTGCTCACCTCGTTCGTATCTTCTCCTCATTGGCCCAGGCCCAAAGATCCCGGTACACACCGTGTCCAAATAAGGCTCTTTTCCTGTGATCTCTCCTTTGTCTTGTCACATAAATTAATTAGTTCAAACTGGTTTTTTACCAGCACAGGCCAGTGTCTGAGCTCCAGGTTATTATAGTTCACAAACAATCCAGCAGTTTGTAACAGATTCTGTATTTCTTGCAGCCCCTGGCCAACACTCCTGATTGTGCCTTGTAGATGGTGGACAGGCTTTGGGGAGTCAGGAAGTGAGTTACTTGCAGGATTCCTAGCCTTTTGTAGCCACGGTATTTATATGGCTACTCTAGTTCAGTTTCTGGTTAATGGTAACCCCCAGGATGTTGATAGTGGGGGATTCAACGATCGTAATGCCATTAATGTCAAGGGGAGATGGTTAGATTCTCTTGATTGAGATAATCTTTGCCCGGCACTTGTGTCGCGTGAATGTTACTTGTTACTTACCAGCCCAAGCCTGGATGTTGTCCAGGTCTTGCTGCATTTCTACACTGACTGCTTCAGTATTTGAGAAGTCACGAATGGTGCTGAGCATTGTGCAATCATCAGCGAGCATCCCCACTTCTGACCTTATGATTGAGGGAAGGTCATTGATGAAGCAGCTGAAGATGGTTGAGCCTAGGACGCTACCCTGAAGAACTCCTGCAGTGATGTCCTGGAGATGAGATGATTGACCTCCGACAACCACAACCATCTTCCTTTGTACCAGATATGACTCCAACCAGCGGACAGTTTTCCCCTGATTCCCATTGACTCCAGTTTTGCTAGGGCTCCTTGATGCCATACTCGGTCAAATGCTGCCTTGATGTCAAGAGCAGTCACTCTCACTACATCTCTTGACTTCAGCTCTTTTGTCCATGTTTTCACCAAGGCTGTAATGAGGTCAGGAGCTGAGTGGCCCTGGCAGAACGCAAACTGAGCATCACTGAGCAGCTTGTTGCTAAGCAAGTGCCACTTGATAGCACTGTCTATGACGCCTTCCATCACTCTATCATGATTGAGAGTAGACTGATGGGACGGTAATTGACCGAGTTGGATTTGTCCTGCTTTTTGTGTACAGGACATACCTGGGCAATTTTCCACATTGCTGAGTAGTTGCCAGTGTTGTAGCTGTACTGGAACAGTTTGGCTGGGGACATGGCAAATTCTGGAGCACACGTTTTCAGTGCTATTGCCGGAATGTTGTCAGGGCCCATAGCCTTTGCAGGTCCAGTGCCTTCAGTCGTTTCTTGATATCACGTGGAGTGAATCGAATTGGCTGAAGACTGGCATGTTTGATGCTGGGAACTTCAGGAGGAGGCCGAGTTGCATCAATCACTCGGCACTTCTGGCTGAAGATTGTTGCAAATGCTTCAGCCTTATCTTTTGCACTGATGTGCTGGGCTCCCCCATCATTGAGGACGGGGATATTTGTGGAGCCACCTCCTCCAGTTAGTTTTTTAATTGTGCACCACCATTCATGGCTGGATGTGTCAGACTGCAGAGCTTGGATCTTATGCGTTGGTTATGGGATGGCTTAGCTCTGTCTATTGCATGCTGCTTACGCAGTTGGGCACACAAGTAGCCCTGTGTTGTAGCTTCACCAGGTTGACACCTCATTTTGAGGGGTGCCTGGTGCTGCTCCTGGCATGCCCTCCTGCACTCTTCATTGAACCAGGGTTGGTCTCCTGACTTGATGGTAACAGTAGAGTTGGGATGATATGCTGGGCCATGAGGTTACTGATTGTGGTTGAGTATGATTTTGCTGCTTCTGATGGCCCATACCTCATAGGTATCCAGTTTTGAGTTGCTAGATCTGTTCGAAATCTATTGCATTTAGCACAGTGATCGTGACACACAACACAGTGGAGGGTATCCTCAGTGTGAAGATGGGACTTAGTCTCTACAAGGACTATGTGGTGGTCACTCCTACGAATTCTGTAAGGACCGATACATCTGTGACAGGTAGATTGGTGAAGAGGAGGTCAAGTTTGTTTTTCCCTCTTGTTGGTTCCCTCACTGCCTGCTGCAGACCCAGTTTAGCAGCTGTGTCCTTTAGGACTCGGCCAGCTCGGTCAGTAGTGGTGCTACCGAGCCTCTCTTGGTGATGGACATTGAAGTCCTCCACCCAGAGTACATTCTGTGGCCTTGCCACCCTTGGTGCTTCCTCCAAGTGGTGTTCAACATGGAGAAGTACTGATTCATCAGCTGAGGGGGGGGCGGGGGGTGCGGTAGATGGTAATCAGCAGGAGGTTTCCTTGCCCATGTTTGACCTGATGCCATGAGATCTCATTGGATCTGGAGTCGATGTCGAGGACTCCCTCCCGACTGTATACCACTGTGCCGCCACCTCTGCTCAGTCTGTCCTGCCGGTGGGACAGCACATACCTGGGGTTGGTGATGGCGGTGTCTGGGATATTGTTTATAAGGTATGATTCTGCGAGTATGACTATGTCAGGCTATTGCTTGACTAGTCTGTGGGAAAGGTATCCCAACTTTGGTGCAAGTCCCCAGAAGTTAGTAAGGAGGACTTTGCAAGGTTGACGGGGCTGGGTTTGCTGTTGTCGTTTCCGGTGCCTAGGTCGATGCCAGGTGGTCCTTCAGGTTCCATCTTTATTGACTTTGTAGTGGTTTAATACAACTGTGTGGCTTGCTAGGCCAGGCCATTTGAGTGGGCATTTAAGATTCAACTGCATTGCTGTGGGTCTGGAGTCACATGTAAGCCAGACCAGGAAAGGACAGCAGATTTCCTTCCCTAAAGGACATTAGTGAACTAGGTGGGTTTTTACGACAATGGTTTCATGACCATAATTAGACTGGCATTTTTAGTTTCAGAATTATTAATTGAATTCAAATTCCACCTTCTGCCGTGCTGGGATTCGAACCCATGTCCCCAGAGCAATACCCTGGGTCTGTGGGTTACTAGTGGGCGGCGCAGTGGTTAGCACCGCAGCCTCACAGCTCCAGCGACCCGGGTCCGTTTCTGGGTACTGCCTGTGCGGAGTTTGCAAGATCTCCCTGTGACCACATGGGTTTTCGCCGGGTGCTCCGGTTTCCTCCCACAGCCAAAGACCTGCAGGTTGATGGGTAAATTGGCCATTATAAATTGCCCCTAGTACAGGTAGGTGGTAGGGGAATTGAAGAAAGGTGGGGACGTAAGAGGGTAATGGGATTAATGTAGGATTAGTTTAAATAGGTAGTTGATGGTCGGCACAGACTCTGTGGGCCGAAGGGCCTGTTTCAGTGCTGTACCTCTAAATAAATAAAATAAAATAGTCCAGTGACAATGCCACTACGACACTGCGTCCCCAGCCTGTTCCTATCTGGTGGGATGAACTCTTGAATGATGTGGACCACAAAATTAATGGGTCATTTATATTTTGGTCCACATTTGGCCATTCATTAAAATAGAATGGGTGAGCCTGTGTTTTGGCTCTTAAACTAATTCTTTGATCATTCTTTTTTCAAAAAAATTCCATAAATAATTTTTTAAAAAAGACAAAAAGGAAAAGGCTAGCAATATACTGTAGGTCTGCCTATCTGTACAGAGAAAAGAATAGGTTAATATTTCTAGTAGAAGTCCTTCATTAGAAATTTTCCACACCCAAAACGTTAAACTATTTTTCCTTTTAGCAGTTGCTGGTGGACCTGTTGTGTCTTTAGCATTTCCTGTATTTATCTCTGATAATCCTTATTTGCCTGCTTGTTTGCCCCTCTCCCAACTAAACTGCTGAGTTCAAGAGCTCATTGAGCCACTGCTTTCTTTCTGAAAGGGAACGATAGTATCATGTTGCATTTATATGGCTCTCTTAATGTAGAAAAGCATCCCACAGCGCTTCAGCGGTGTAATGGAAATAAAATGACCACCCAACCAAGGAAGGGATATAATGAGGGGTAACCAAATGCTTGCTGAAAGAGGTGGGTTTTAAAGAGGGTCTTGAAGGAGGAGAGGGAGATGAAGAATCAGCAGGGTTTAGGGAGGGAATTCCAGAGCATAGGGCCTAGATAGCTGAACATGGATATTGGGCAGCAAAGTTTCAGATAAGCTGAAGTTTATGGAGGTTGGAAGATGGGAGGCCCACTCGGCAACCTTTGGAATAGTTGGGTCTGGCGGTGACAAAGGCAAGAGAGCAGGTTTCTACAGACGACAAAGGCAAGGGCGTAGGTTTCCACAGCAGATGAGCTGCGAGAGGCGGAGACGGGCAGTGTTACTGAGGTCAAAATGTGCAGTCTTTGATGGAGAGGGTATGGGATCAGAAACTCAGCTCAGGGTCAAATAGTGTGCTGAGGCTGCTAATAGTCTGCCCCAGCCTGAGACATTGGCCAAGGAGGGAGATAGAATTAGAATATTACAGCGCAGTACAGGCCCTTCGGCCCTCGATGTTGCGCCGACCTGTGAAACCATCTGACCTACACTATTCCATTTTCATCCATATGTCTATCCAATGACCACTTAAATGCCCTTAAAGTTGGCGAGTCTACTACTGTTGCAGGCAGGGCGTTCCACGCCCCTACTACTCTCTGAGTAAAGAAACTACCTCTGACATCTGTCCTATATCTATCACCCCTCAACTTAAAGCTATGTCCCCTCGTGTTTGCCGTCATCATCCGAGGAAAAAGACTCACTATCCACCCTATCTAACCCTCTGATTATCTTATGTCTCTATTAAGTCACCTCTCCTCCTCCTTCTCTCCAACGAAAACAACCTCAAGTCCCTCAGCCTTTCCTCGTAAGACCTTCCCTCCATACCAGGCAACATCCTAGTAAATCTCCTCTGCACCCTTTCCAAAGCTTCCACATCCTTCCTATAATGCGGTGACCAGAACTGCACGCAATACTCCAGGTGCGGCCTCACCAGAGTTTTGTCCAGCTGCAGCATGACCTCGTGGCTCCGAAACTCGATCCCCCTACTAATAAAAGCTAACACACCATATGCCTTCTTAACAGCCCTATTAACCTGGGTAGCAACCTTCAGGGATTTATGCACCTGGACACCAAGATCTCTCTGTTCATCTACACTACCAAGAATCTTCCCATTAGCCCAGTACTCTGCATTCCTGTTACTCCTTCCAAAGTGAATCACCTCGCACTTTTCCGCATTAAACTCCATTTGCCATCTCTCAGCCCAGCTCTGCAGCCTATCTATGTCCCTCTGTACCCTACAACATCCTTCCGCACGATCCACAACTCCACCGACCTTAGTGTCATCCGCAAATTTACTAACCCACCCTTCTACACCCTCTTCCAGGTCATTTATAAAAATGACAAACAGCAGTGGCCCCAAAACAGATCCTTGCGGTACACCACTAGTAACTAAACTCCAGGATGAACATTTGCCATCAATCACCACCCTCTGTCTTCTTTCAGCTAGCCAATTTCTGATCCAAAGCTCTAAATCACCTTCAACCCCATACTTCCGTATTTTCTGCAATAGCCTACCGTGGGGAACCTTATCAAACGCCTTACTGAAATCCATATACACCACATCCACTGCTTTACCCTCATCCACCTGTTTGGTCACCTTCTCGAAAAACTCTAAGGTTTGTGAGGCATGACCTACCCTTCACAAAACCGTGCTGACTATCGCTAATGAACTTATTCTTTTCCAGATGATTATAAATCCTGTCTCTTATAACCTTTTCCAACATTTTACCCACAACCGAAGTACGGCTCACGTGTCTATAATTACCAGGGCTGTCTCTATTCCCCTTCTTGAACAAGGGGACAACATTTGCTATCCTCCAGTCTTCCGGCACTATTCATGTCGACACTGACGACATAAAGATCAAGGACATAGGCTCTGCAATCTCCTCCCTAGCTTCCCAGAGAATCCTAGGATAAATCCCATCTGGCCCAGGGGACTTATCTATTTTCACACTTTCCAAAATTGCTAACACCTCCTCCTTGTGAACCTCAATCCCATCTGGCCTAGTAGTCTGAATCTCAGTATTCTCCTCGACAACATTTTCTTTCTCTACTGTAAATACTGACGAAAAATATTCATTTGCTTCCCCTATCTCCTCTGATTCCACACACAACTTCCCACTACTATCCTTGATTGGCCCTAATCTAACTCTAGTCATTCTTTTATTCCTGATATACCTATAGAAAGCCTTAGGGTTTTCCTTGATCCTATCCGCCAATGACTTCTCGTGTCCTCTCCTTGCTCTTCTTAGCTCTCCCTTTAGATCCTTCCTGGCTAGCTTGTAACTCTCAAGCGCCCTAACTGAGCCTTCACGTCTCATCCTAACATACGCCTTGGTGGCAAGAGTACAGATTTTTGTTGTGGGGCTAGTAATTTTGCACAATTCTGGTGAGAGAACATGACACTATCCTTGGGATCTGACCTTTAGTTGCACTTCACCCCAGAGCTTAAAAACCTCTTAGGGACTTTGTGTGCTTGGGAGCTCCAGATCGCAAGGGTTTTGCTTTTATGTGTGTGTATATACATTTTTGGCCAAGGGTGGGGAGGGGGTTTAAGTTTAAGTGCAGTTTTGGTGTTTATTGCTTTTCATCTGTTTTAAGCAGGTTTTCATTTCAGTTGGAAGTTCCTTGCAAGAAGCTTGGTAAAGTCTCTGCCCACTGTTAAATTTCAAAATGATAAGTCGTCTTTAATAGTTACACATTTTTCCTCTTTTATTGTATGAATTCATAATGTTCTAAAGCTCCAATTTTCTGCAGGAATTTCTCCCCTGATTGAGTAGCTCCTGGCACCTAAAAAGCTGACCTAGAAAGTTTGGCCTACAGCAATCTTACAAAATACAGTGCGGCAGCTGCTCACTAAGAGCTTCTGCTTGTTGTTAAAGGAAAGGTCGTGATTCGTTGCAAGTGGGCAAATTACAGCATCACAGCAGACAGATGTGAGTAACGCTATTCACTTTGATGCTGGAAAGTGAGAGATTCTGTGCAGAAAGTGGCCCTATTTGGGCTAAAGCAAATGCAAAGGTGGAAACTGCACAAAGAGATAGTACAAAACATTTCAGTGCAATCATCTGTGTGCCTTGCTCCTAGCTGGAAATAAGGGAGAAGTTTGTTGGTAACAGGGGTAATTGGCGCCTAACTTCAACACACATTGCTTGTGGTGTCCAGTATATGTGGCAAAAAAGTGGAACACCTGCACCCTCTGGAAAATTGCATTCAAAGCCCTGTGCACTGCCATTACCCTTTTTCTTGCTGTTTCATTGTGCCAAAGCTTGATTGCAAGTTTTTCTTGTGGTCAAGTTTTTCATGGATTAATCTGTGCTCCATTCCCTTCTAGAGAATAATGACCCTGAGGCTCTAAGATATTGTGTTGAAATAAGAAAATGATTTACTTTTGTTTCCAGGATGTAAACGAACTGTCAATTCATCATGTCAGATAATCATGAGGGGAACTGCACAGGTTCCATTCTTTTGACTCACGATCTTGACTTCAAAGAAAATGTAGTTCCTAGTCACAATCATATACATATTAGTAAAAAGTTTTTAAGGAATAGTGAGCATTCCTGTCCTGTCTCTTTTGAAATTGATGACTGCGCTTGAACCAGCCTGTTGCTCTATTGAAACAAAAGAGTCTTTAGAAAGGAGTGGGCTATTTCTTTCTGAACTTCGTGATCCCAAGAAGGTGACAGGTGGAGGAGGGTAGAAGCTGGTGACTTACACTCACAGCTGATCTGCAGTTTTATAAAGTCAATCCATCATTTCTTTTCCAAATTTTTTTTTGAATATACAAGCTGCAAAATTCAGCTCCATAGCACCAGTTTTTTTTTTGAGTTATGGGTGCCTTTTCAGGGCAAAATAGTGTCCACACGATGCATGCACACTTTTGGTGTAGGCCGCGCCAGATGCCATTTTGATAAGGACTTTTACAGCATGCTCCAAAAATGTGCAGAGTAAGCAGATCATGGCATAAGTCGACATTGTTCTACTTCCGAAAGCCAGATGGTGAAGGATAGAACTGGGTCCATCTTTACATCCTTTAATATTTATTTACAAGGATACACTTTACAAGCATACACCTCGTAACTCAACAACCGCAGTTTCAGTCTGTCTATTGATAGGAGCTCAAGTAAATCCCCAGTTAATGCCCATCAGCTGCATACAAGTAAATCCAATATATAAACGATTAACAGATTATCTTTTCTCTCAGGATAAAAATTAGTTAATATGCACAACCAAAGTTTCAAAACAAATTAAATCTAAACCTCCATATTCTGTGCAAAGCATTACATTGCAAGTCACCTCTCCTGTAGGACAGTCTAACAGTTTCTTGGTACACGTATTTCTTTTTGTAAAACAATCCAACTACCGATGACTTGCATTGACGCAATTGATTCTGCAGATTTCCTTTCTCTCCAGCATTTGTTTAAAGCCAACAAAGTCAATCAGCAATCTTTTCTCACTCACAATTTTCATAGTGTTCATTTTCCCACAATGTGCGACTATCTACCTAGTATTCAGTGGATATACTATCTTCAGTATGCCCCTTGTAGAGAGAGAACAGCAGGTAGGATATTGGTTCAAATTAGCTGGGAAATTAATTTTTCAGTCTGGATACTGAAACAGTGAGTGTTGTAATCAGAGTATAAACACAGAGCAGGCCTAAAAGTATCAATTATAATTGATTGTTTAAACAGGGTACAAAATCGATTGTTTAAAAAGGGAATAGAGAGTTTTTGTTCTAGATCCTGGATGTGCAGGTGTGACCAGTTGCTTGCAATTTCTACACCATGTGGGAAATTCAGGACACTTCATGTGTCTTGGGGGACTACATGTGTAGGAAGTGTCTCCAGCTGCTTCAGCTCAAGCTCAGGATTTCCGAGCTTGAGCGGCAGCTTGAATCACAGGAGTATCAGGGAGTAGGAGAGTTTCCTGGATCGTACCTTTCAGGAGTTGGTCACCCCATAGGTAGTAGGTGAGTGGCCATCTGGACGAGTAGTCGAGGCAGGAAATGCAGGAGTCTTCAGGGTGTGTGCGGCTCTCAAACCGGTTCTCCGCTTTGGAGACTGCTGGGAGTGATGACGCCTTGAAGCAGTGCAGTCCAGACCGTGGCAGGAGGGAGCAGCAGTGTAGAAATGCAGTTGTTACAGTTGATTCCATAGTAAGGGAGACAGATGGGCATTATCGTGAGTCCCACATGGTGTGTTGCCTCCCTGGTAAAGGACATCACGGAGAGGGTGCACGCTATTCTGCAGGAGGCTGAGAGTGAGCCAAATGTTGTGGTGCATGTTGCTACCAACGACATAGCAAGAGCAGGTAGTGAGGTCCTACGGTCAGATTTTCAGGACCTAGAGGGTGGTAATCTCTGTATTACTCCCAATGTCAAGTGCTAGCAAGAGCAGAAATAGAAAGATGGGGAGTATCAGTGCGTGACTTGAAGCATGGTGCAGAAGAGAGGGCTTCCAATTATAAACATATGAATTAGGAGCGAGTAGGCCACTCGGCACTTCGAGCCTGCTCCGCCATTCAGTAAGCTCATGGCTGAACTGATGACTCCACATTTCCACCTATCCCCGATAACCTTCCAACCCCTTCCTTATCAAGAATGTATTTACCTCTGCCTTAAAAATATTCGAAGACTCTGCTTCCATCGCATTTTGTGGTGGAGAATTTCAAAGACTGACGAACCTCGAAGAGAAAAAATTTCTCTTCATCTCTGTCTTAAATGGATGACCCCTTATTTTTAAACAGTGACTCCTAGTTCTAAATTATCCCACAAGGGGTAACATCCTTTCCACATCCACCCTGTCAAGACTCCTCAGGGTCTTATATTTTTCAATCAAGTCGCCTCTTACTTTTCTAAATTCCAGCGGACACAAGCCTAGCCTGTCAAATCTTTCCTCATAAGATAGCCCGCCCATTAAAGGCCTGCTCGGGTCTGCAAATGAAACCCGACCCGAGCCCGACAGAACCACGTCTGACCCGAGTCCGACCCAGCCTGAGTCCTTTCATTTTTTTTCCCTCGTCCGACCCGACCACCAGAATGTTCAGTTAATCTACCTTCCGTTTTTCACTTTTTAAGCTTGTGCAGATGAGCAACAAAAACTGTAATTGGATTTGAAAGGTTGTTTAAAAAGTACATTAAGATTGGAGCCACGTACATGAGGTGGTGATAGTGTGTCTGACCCGGAGTGCTGGACCTGGAAGAGCGACCCGACCCGAACTCAACACGTCATAAGGTCCCATGGGGTTCATATTGGGTAGCCATGCTCTACCGCCTGTTCCAGGTATTAGTCGAGTAAACCTTCTCTGTACTGTCTCCAAAGCATTTACATTCTTTCTTAAATAAGGAGACCAGTACTGTCCACAGTACTCCAGATATGGTCTCGCTAATGCCCTGTATAGCTGAAGCATAACCTCCCTATTTTTATATTCAATTCCCCTCGCATTAAATGATAACATTCTATTAGCTTTCCTAAATACGTGCTGTACCTGCATACTAACCTTTTGTGATTCATGCACCAGGACACCCAGATCCCTCTGCATCTCCAGGCTCTGCGATCTCTCACCATTTAGATAATATGCTTTTTTTATTCTTCATGTCAAAGTGGACAATTTCCCACTTTTTCACATATTCTATTCGCCAGATCTTTGCCCACTCACTTAACCTATCTAGGGCGGCGCAGTGGTTAGCACCGCAGCCTCACAGCTCCAGTGACCCGGGTTCAATTCCGGGTACTGCCTGTGTGGAGTTTGCAAGTTCTCCCTGTGTCTGCGTGGGTTTCCTCCGGGTGCTCCGGTTTCCTCCCACATGCCAAAGACTTGCGGGTTGATAGGTAAAATTGGCCATTATAAATTGCCCCTAGTATAGGTAGGTGGTAGGGAAAATATAGGGACAGGTGGGGATGTGGTAGGAATATGGGATTAGTGTAGGATTAGTATAAATGGGTGGTTGATGGTCGGCACAGACCCGGTGGGCCGAGGGGCCTGTTTCAGTGCTGTATCTCTAAACTAAACTATATCCCTTTGTAGCCTCCTTATGTCCTCTTCACAAGTTACTTTCCTACCTATCTTTGTGTCATCTGCAAATTTAGCAACCATATCTTCGGTTCCTTCACATAAGTCATAATGACTGGGGCGGCACAGTGGCGTAGTGGTTAGCACCGTAGCCTCATAGCTCCAGCGACCAGGGTTCAGTTCTGGGTACTGCCTGTGCGGAGTTTGCAAGTTCTCCCTGTGTCTGCGTGGGTTTCCGCCGGGTGCTCCGATTTCCTCCCACAGCCAAAGACTTGCTGGTTGATAGGTAAATTGGCCATGGTAAATTGTCCCTAGTGTAGGTAGGTGGTAGGAGAATTGAGGGAAGGTGGGGATGTGTTAGGGGATATGGGATTCATGTAGGATTAGTATAAATGGGTGGTTCATGGTCGGCACGCACTCGGTGGGCCGAAGGGCCTGTTTCAGTGCTGTATCTCTCTGTGACTCTATAAATTGTAAAAAGTTGAGGCCCCAGCACACATCCCTGTGGCACACCACTCGTTACATCTTGCCAACCAGAAAATGACCCAATTATGCCTACTCCCTGTTTCCTGTTAACTAACCAATCTTCTATCCATGTCTGTTCCGAAGAAGGGTCACTGACCCGAAACGTTAACTCTGCTTCTCTTTCCACAGATGCTGCCAGACCTGCTGAGTGGTTCCAGCATTTCTTGTTTTTATTGTATCCATGCCAATATGTTACCTCCTACACCATAAGCTTTTATTTTTTTTCCAGTAACCTTTGATGTGGCACCTTATCGAATGCCTTCTGGAAATCTAAGTACAATACATCCACTGATACCCCTTTATCCACAGCACATGTAACTCCCTCAAAGAACTCCAATAAATTGGTTAAACATGATTTCCCTTTCACAAAACCATGTTGACTGTGCCTGATTACCTTGAATTTTTCTAAATTCCCTGCTTTAACAATAGCTTCTAACATTTTCCCTAAGACAGATGTTAAGCTAACTGGCCTGTAGTTTCCTGCTTTCTGTCTGCCTCCCTTTTTGCATAAAGGAGTTATATTCTCCATTTTCCAATTTAATGGAACCTTCCCTGAATCTAGGGAATTTTGGAGAATTAAAACTAACACATCAACTGTCTCACTAGCCGCTTCTTTTAACACCATAGGATGAAGTCCATCAGGACCCGGGGACTTGTCAGCCTGCAGCACCAACAATTTGTTCAGTACCACTTCCCTGGTGATTGTAACTTTCTTGAGTTCCTCCCTCCCTTCCATTTCTGGACTTATAACTAACACTGGGATGTAACTTGTATCCTCAGTAATGAAGACTGATGCAAAATATCTGTTTAATTCATCTGCCATCTCCTCATTATTCATTATTAGTTCCCCAGATTCACTTTCTATAGGACCAACACATACTTTGTTAACTTTTCTTTTTAAAATATCCATGGAAACTCTTACTATCTGTCTTTATATTTCTAGCTAGCTTTATCTCATCCACTAATTTTACCTTCCATATCAACCTTTTAGTCATTCTTTGCTGTTTTTTGTTTTCTGTCCAATCTTCTGACCTGCTTCCCATCGTTGCACAGTTATAGGCTTTTTCTTTAAATTTGATACAATCTTTAACTGTTTTCGTTAGCCACGGATGGCAGGTCCCACCCTTGGAATTTTTCTTTCTTGTTGAAATGTATTTATTCTGTATATTGTGAAATATCCCCTTAAATATCTGCCATTGCATCTCTATTGACCTGATTTGCCAGTTCAGTTTAGCTAGCTCTGCTTTCATGCCCTCATAATTGCCCCTTATTTAAGTTTAAAATACTAGTCTTGGACCCACTCTTCTCCCTTAGGACATTGGGACCAGTTCTGAGGCAGGCAGCACTTATTCAAAAGGGACAGATTGCACCTCAACAGAACTGGGGCCAATGTCCTCATGGCAAGGTTCACTAGTGTGGGTGGGGGGGTGTTTAAACTAAATTGGCAGGCAGATGGGCAACAGCATATAGAAATAGAAAAGAGGAATAAGTTGCAGAAGATGAGATTGTTGGTCAATACTACCAAGGTGCACAGAATTCTGTGAGAGATAGATAGCACGGGAATAGGGAATAGCAAGTTATGAGGTGGGGGCAGAGTACGGGAGCAGTAATTAAGTGTAAATCAGGGATAATGTGCATGTATGCGAATGCACAGAGTGGAGTTAATAAGATTGCTCAGTTACAGGCACCAATTGATGTGGGGATATGATGTTGTGGCTATAACAGAGACCTGGCTTAAAGAAGGGCAGGACTGGGTGTTAAATATTCCTGGATACAAGGTGTTCAGGAAAGATAGGAAAGGAAGAAAAGCGGAGAGGAGTGTGGTATTGATTTAGGAGAGCATTGCAGTGCCAGAGAAAACGGATGTCCCAGAGAGGTCAAGGACAGAATCTATTTGGCTAGAACTAAGGACCAAAAAAGGTGCGATTACATTGCTCGGTATAGTCTATAGATGACTAACTAGTGGAAAAGATGTAGAGGAACAAATTTGCAAGGAATTACGGAGGGGTGCAAGAATTATAGAGTAGTTAGAATGAGGGACTTTAATTATCCGAATATAGACTGGGATAGTAGTAGTGTAATGGGCAGAGAGGGGCAAGAGTTCCTAGAGTGTGTTCAGGAAAATTTTCTACAGTATGTTTCCAGTCCAATGAGAAAGGAGGCAACAACTGGACCTGGTTCTTGGGAATGAGGTGGGTCAAGTGGATCAAATATCTGTAGGAGAACATTTAGGGGACAGTAAAATAAAAGCAAAATACTGCGGATGCTGGAAATCTGATATAAAAACAAGAAATGCTGGAATCACTCAGCAGGTCTGGCAGCATCTGTGGAAAGAGAAGCAGAGTTAACGTTTCGGGTCAGTGACCCTTCTTCGGAAGTTCCGAAGAAGGGTCACTGACCCGAAACGTTAACTCTGCTTCTCTTTCCACAGATGCTGCCAGACCTGCTGAGTGATTCCAGCATTTCTTGTTTTTATTTAGGGGACAGTGATCATTGGATCGTAAAGTTTAGGTTGGCTATGGGAAAAGCCAAAGAACAACCTAGAGTAAGAGGGGGAAAGCCAACTTTATTGGGGTAAGAATGGATCTGGGCCAAATAAATTGGAATCAAAGGCTGGCAGGGAAAACGGTAGCTGAACATTGGGATACCTTCAAAAAGTGAGGGTTCGGGCACAGTCAAGGTATATTTCCTTGAAGGTGAAAGGTAGGGCTAACAAATCCAGAGCTCCCTGGATGACAAAAGAGTTAGACATGAAGATGAAGAAGAAAAGTGTGCTTATGACAGATGTCAGGTCGATAATACAATGGAGAATCAGGCTGGATGTGGAAGGTTCAGAGGGCAAATGTAAAAGGAAATAAGAGAAATGAAGAGCAAGTATGAAGAGAGTCTGGCAGCTAATGTAAAAGGGAATCACAAAGTCTTCTATAGACATATAAATAGTAAAAGGGTGGTAAAAGGTGGACAAGGGCTGATTAAGGACTAAAAGGAAGATTTACCCATGGAGACGGGGAATAGCTGAGGTATTAAATGAATACTTTGCATTTGTCTTTACCAAGGAAGCAGATGCTACCCAGGCCACAGCGAAAGAGGAGGTAATTAATACACGAGAAGGAATTAGAATTGATCAGGAAGGTGAGGATTAGATAGGCTGTCTATACTTAAAGTTGCGGAGGCACTAGGACCAGATGAAATGCACCCAAGGATACTGAGGGAAGTGAGAGTGGAAATTGCAAAGGCACTGGCCAAAATTTTCCAATGTCCTTGGACTCAGATGGTGCCAGAGGACTGAAGAATTGCAAATGTTACACCCTTGTTCAAAAAAGGATGTAAAGATAAGCCCAGCAACTACAGACAGGCCAGCCAGTTTAACCTCGGTAGTGAGGAAACTTGTAGAAACAATAACTGGCCAAATGTGGGTTTATTAAGGAAAGCCAGCACGGATTTCTTCGGGGAAAATCATGTTTTACTAACTTGTTGGAGTTTTTTGAATGGGTAACCCCCAAGATGGATGATGATGGCAACACTGTTGATGTGGTGTACATGGACTTCCTAAAGGCATTTGATACAGTGCAACGCAACAGACTTCAGTGAAGTTATAGCTCATGGAATAAAAGGGACAGTTGCAACATGGATACGAAATTGGCTGAGTGACAGGAAATGGAGAGTTGTAGTTCATGGTTCTGATGTAAAGTTACAGACCTGAAACATTAACCCTGTTTCACTTTCCACAGATGCTGCCAGAGCTGCTGAGAATTTCCAGCGCTTTCTGTTTTTATTTCAGATTTCCAGCATCCGCAGTAGTTTGCTTTTATTTTAGTGGTTAATGGGTGTTTTTCGGGATGGAGAAAGGTTTACATGTGTAGTGCTGTTCCACAGGTGTCAGTGTTGGGACCTTTGCTCTTCCTGATATATATTAATGACTTAGACCTTGGTGTATAGGGCACCATTTCAAAATTTGCAGATGATACGAAACTTGGAAGCATTGTGGTGAACTGTGAGGAGGATAGTGTAGAACTTGAAAAGGATACAGACAAGTTGGTGGAATGGGCGAGCATGTGGCAGATGTTCAATGTGGAGAAATGTAGTGATTCTTTTTGGTAGAAAGAACATGGAGAGACAGTATAAAATAAAGGGTGCAACTTGAAGGGGGATGCAGGAGCAGAAGGACCACTTCTACCACTGGTAGCTACGTTAACTGCCTTTTACATAGTAAAGCCCCAATAATGTAATCATAGTCATACAGCACTGAAACAGGCCCTTCGGCCCACCGAATCTGTGCTGACCGTCAACCACCCATTTATACTAATCCTACATTAATCCCAAATTCCCTACCACATCCCCACCTTCTCTTCAATTCTTCTACCACCTACCTACACTAGGGACAATTTTGCAATGGCCAATTTACCTATCAACCTGCAAGTGTTTGGCTGTGGGAGGAAACCGAAGCACCCGGCGGAAACCCACGCGGTCACAGGGAGAACTTGCAAACTCTACACAGGCCGTACCCAGAACCGAACCCAGTTCGCTGGAGCTGTGAGTCTGCAGTGCTAACCACTGCGCCAATGTGCTGTCCTGCGTTATGACTGGAGCATTTGAAGGGGAATACCCACGATCGCTTTCTCAGAGCAGTTAAGGGTGGGTTATAAAAATGCAGCTTGGCCAAAGTGGCCCACATCCTGAGAATAACCTCAAGTTAATTTATGTAAGAGGTGCCTGTAATGTGTATCTTGTTTCACTAGAGACATCAAACAATCCTTATATGAATACACTTCTATGTCATTTGGACTTCTTTGAATCAAATTTGATATTCATGAAATAACAGCAAGTCGCAACAAATAGGGGGTGTCTCAGTCAGCCGCAACGTAAAGCAGGAATGAGAACCATCTGGCATGAAGTTCAAGAAATTATGAATAGAAATGGTCAAGTACCATTAAAAGAAAGAACAAGGCAAATCAGTAAATTCACTCTGCCTCTCTCAATTAGCCAAACATCAAATTAATTTCCATACTGTTGGCAATTCAGTTACTCACTGCCACTATGTAAAATTAGAATTGAGATTAAGTTGCTGACACATGAAGCATGTGCTCTTGGCGCAGTTGTTTGCCAGTGTGCCAGAGGAAACTTCTTGCGCTGTTAGGGAGGTTGAGAGAGGGTGAACACTGGCAATAAAAGTACTGCTGATTAAATTTTTAAGCACCAGTGAGTCAAGAAACTGATGGGTAAGATTGTGTTCATGGGGAAATTTCGAGGATATTATCACAACAAATCATCAGACTTTATTACATGTTGTAACACTCCTGTGTGTCATCTGTTTAACGTGAATAATGTTCGTGGAGATTAATCTGCATTTATATAAAGGAATGTGTGGGCCTGCCTCCATGCTGTCAAATTGATTTTTAAAATTCATGGCTTGGATGAGTCAAATGTCCTTGAGCGCAACAAGGGAAAGATGAAAACAATTATCTTCGGTTTCCAGCTATGTTCTCTGTTCTCTTGCTACTGATTCTGTCCCTTTCTCTGTCCTTGGTCTTTGGCTGAGTCAGGGAGTCAGACCATTGGTAGCCTTGGTGTCCTATTTGACCCTGAGCTGCGCTTTAAACCCATATTAAATTCAATACTAAGACTACTTACTTCCACAATATTGCCCACCTCTGCCACTGTCCTTCTCACTTTCAGGCTTGATTGCTCCATAACCCTTTGCTGGCATTCCACCTTGAATCCTCCATAAACTCCAACCCAGCCAAAACAGTACCATAGCCTTCATGTCTCCACGCTAAGGGCTGGATCTTATTGTACATCCAACAGCAGGTTCCGTGGTGCGGCGGGGGGTGCAGAGAATCAGAGCGGGAGCGGCTGCCATGGAACCTGATGTTGGGATGGCCGAACCCGATCTTCCCAGGGGCGGGGAAGCTCCGTGGTGGCACCTCCGTGGCTCTGCGACAGGACCCTGGCTTAAATATGTTAAATATCTCTTTGCGTACATCTCAGTGTAATTTGGCACAATCTTCCCATCATTCCGTGATCTTGAGCTGGACGTGCGGCACCCGCGCCTACGCTTTCCTGTCCACGAGAAGCTGCTGCCACCGAGGCAGGGAAAGGGACAACTCTGCATTATTTTATGGATGAGGTGAAGGGGGTAACTCTGCATTATTTATTTATTTTTAGGGGGCATAGATTTAAGGTAAGGGGCAGGAGGTTTAGAGGGGATTTGAGGACAAACCTTTTCACCCAGAGTGTGGCTGGAATATGGAATGCACTGCCTGAAGAGGTGGTTGAGGCAGGAACCCTCAGAACATTGAAGAAGTATTTAGATGAGCACTTGAAACGCCATAACATACAAGGCTACGGGCCAAGTGCTGGAAAATGGGATTAGAATAGTTAGGTGCTTGATGGCTGGCATGGACATGATGGGCTGAAGGGCCTGTTTCCGTACTATATAACTCTATGACTGTATAAGGGGACAACACTGCATTTTTTGTATGGATGGGGAAGGGGGCAACTCTGCATTGTTTTATTGATGAGGGGAAGGGGGTAACTCGACATTGTTTTATAGATGGGGGGAAGGGGACAACTCTGCATTGTTTTATAGATGGGGGGAAGGGGACAACTCTGCATTTTGTTTGCAGGGCTGGCAGCCTTTTAAAAATGGCGCCAGAACCTGCTCCTGCATCAGGTGATGCCATGAACAGTGTTGCCAATGCCGCCCCGTGATGTGACTTTGAGGGGGGTGCGTGGGGGCAGCAGCTGTCATTATGTTAAGTAGTGGTCCACAGCATAATCACAGTGTCGTGGCCGCGTGGGTCCCGTGCGGAATGGCCAGCATGTTCCATGCCCACCGCCGTTTCCGGCGGCAGGACTACAAAATCCAGCCCTAAGTTCCACTTCTCATCTTTACTATTCACACTGATCAACATTGACTCCCAGTTCCCCAATGCGATAAATTTAAAAGATTCATTCTTCCCGTCAAATTCTTTCATGTCCCATTTCTGGAGAATGAGAGTAGAAGCTGAGGAAATGGAACAGACACAGTAAAGGACCCTGCCAGACATGGTGGAGGAGAATCCTTGTTTGCGGAAAAAGGAATACGTGTGGGGTGGAAGGTGGCATCTCACGACCAGATGTGGCAGAGATGGCAAAACTGGTAGAATGGAATTGAGTCCTTACAAGAAGTGCGGTGGGAGGAAATGTAATCAAGGTATCTGGGAGTAAGTGGACAGCTTATTCCCAGAAATAGAAATCAAGAAGTGATGGCAGAGAAGGGAAGAGTTGGAGATTGACCATGTAAAGGCAAGGCAGAACTGGAAATTCGAAGCAAAGTTGGTGACCAGTGTCTTGGCCAATCACATAACTAGGGATGTGGACAGGGATTTAAACTAACGGGCCTGTGTGGGGGAGGATTTGGGTAGAGGGAAATTTAAAAATCCAAAGAGAGCGGACAGGGCGTCGGAGCAGGATGTTGATGTGGGTAAATGCCAACAGAATGGAACATAAAGGGACAGAGTTTAACAAAAATTGTGCATCGGCAAATTAGGTCATTGCATGGAATAGAGGTAGAAAAATGAAATGCAAGTACATTATATGAATGCACAAAGCATCTGTAATAAGAAAGATTGTGTCAGAAATAGAGATAAATGATCTAGATCTAATTGCCATTACCGAGACATGATTACAAGGAGATCGAGTTTGGGAAATGAATACTCCAGGGTACACAATATATTGGAGAGACAGACAGAATGGCAAAGGAGGAGGGGTAGCCCTGATAGTAAAGGATGACATAAGGTCATTCATAAGAAGGGATCTGGCCTCAGAAGATCATGAAGTAGAATCAGTTTGGGTGGGAATTAGGAACAGCAGGAGTCAACTACTGGTGGGAGTAGTTTACAGACCTCCTAACAATAGTTATATTAGTGGACAGAGCATTAAATGGGAAATTATTGGAGCTTGTAACATAGGTTATGCATTAATTGTGGTGGACTTTAATCTGCATATAGACTGGGGCCAAAGTATTTTGCTTTTCTTATAGGTAGGAGGAGATGCCTGAGAGTTAGTGTTAAGACTCTGCAAGATAGAGGTACGTCGTCAAACAACAGTTCAGCAGGTTTAATGACAATGTCAAGGTTGTCCCTGAGTGTTGCAAGTTCAGAGGAAAGCAGGTTTGAGTTAGTGAGGGGAATCAGAGAAATTTACACAGCCAATGTCACGCTGGCAGTTCTCAATAAAAAGATCTGGAGAGGGTGTGCTGCTAGAGGGAGGGGCCCAGGTAGAATGAGAATTCTGGAGACAGAAGAAAGGGGTAAGATTCCTAGCCAAAGACGTGGCCATGGATGTAAAGGCAGCAGCAGAAGAGCTCAGCATCATGCTGCGCTCAAAATTAATTGAGGTGGGGCATAAGGGGATGAAGCTGAGCCCTTTGAGTCCTGATCATTCAGTGTCAGAGAGGGGAAGGTCTGAGGGGAAAGTAAAAACACAGCAATGGGTGAGATTGGAAGGAGAGATGGGGAGTCAAAGGCAAGTGAAAAGAAGGATCTAGAACAGTGTTGATATTAAAGAGTTGTTGAAGCTTGTGGGTCTTGACGCCTGAAAGGAAGAAGACTTTTTTTTGTTAAAGCACCAGGTGAGGTGAAGGATAAAATGGAACCGTGGACTAGGACAACTCTGAAAGGGAGTGGGTCATGCTGCTGCAGATAGAAGCTGAGCGCATCCATGGGGTGGCACATGACATTGAATATATATCTCAGGAAACAGCGAGAGCAGTAGTTTGAGGAACGCTGAATATCATGCTTCATTAAAACTGTTGTATCATACGTGCTTGCAGCATTATCTTGCCTCCATAATCCCAGCCTGCAGCCTTTGCTGGTTACCTCCTGGCAGCCTAATACAATGTCTGCAGCTCTGAGCAGATTAATCCCCTCATTGACAATCTGCTGCTTGTAATGTCCTGACCAAATTTGGAAAAAAAAAAGAAAGTGAGGAATAGAAGAGCAGCAACAGAGAAGTGAGCAGAAAGAGACTGATCAGTGAGAATATGTGGTGTGTGACAGTGAACCAAATGACAGAGAAGTAGAGACATGGTGACCAGAGACACGGAAAAAAGAAACAACATAAATGAGAAAGAGATTGAGGACCATTTATTTGTGTTAAACTTTGTCAGTTAAATTGACTAATTGTTAAATGAGTAACCCAGATTTTTGAGTCATAGTTATTTATGGCATAGAAGGAAGCCATTCAGCCTGTCACATCCATGCTGGCTCTCCATGGAGCAATCCAGTCAGTCCCACTCACCCGCTTGATCCCTGTAGCCCTGCAAGTTCATTTTCGTGCAGCGTCCATCAGTTTCCTTTTGACATCATTGGTTGCCTCCATTTCCACCACCCTCGTGGGCAGCGAGTTCCAGGTCATTAGCACTCCTGCATAAAAAAAAGTTCTTTGTTACATTTCTCCTGCGTCTCTTGCCGAAAGGAGGGGCAGGAGTGTTTCTTCCAGGCCCAACAAGCTGCCCAGTAAACACCCCACCCCCATGATCTGTCTACTCCCTACCACCACCATCTGACACTGTGCCCATGACTGCCATCTGACCCACCCCAGCATTCAAGACAATTCTTGTCACAATTGAACCCCCAACACTGGGCTTACCTGGTCCCCCTGGCTGCAGTCTTGTTATGCAGGATTCTTCGCTTGAAAGGCTTCCAGCCTGTCAATCAGGCTACCTGTGGGTATGCAACGAATGGAAAAACATTTAACAACCACAGGACATTCAGGAAACTGCTTCTTCCAGATTTCCTTACTTCAGAACAGCACCACCCCATCACAAGTAACTTGCCTCCGGGCTAAAATCCAGGCCTGCGTGAGTCAGTGAAGATTCTTCAATCTGATTGGTTGAAGAGGTATGCTGCTGCTTGCTCTGTTCATGCTTGTCCCAGGTTCCTTGTGGAGGGTGGTGCACTGCTTCAGCCTCTCATTGCTTCTAAGTTGTCATGCAAAAGCCCATAAATAGACTGTGGGCAGTCGTAAGTGGAATGACTGGTGAGTGCAAAATCCGGGCATATATACTTGTGCACGCATACAAATTTCAACTGATTTGTTCAATTTTCACACTCATAAAATGACAACAACTCAGAGCTGTAGGTATGATGGAAAACATCTAGTCAAATCCCCAGAGAGGAATTACTAAAAGCCTTAAAAAAAAAATCAACCAAGTGAGCAAAACCTTCAATAAGAGAAGGGGAATAAATGAGGCTGCTTTAAAGATTTTTTGAAAATTCTTGAACTCTCACTAACTGCAAAACGTAGCATGGGAAATAAACTTTGTAACATAATTCTGATACAAGAAAATTGCAAATTTTACAATATAGTGGTTAAGCTTTCCTGGACAGTATTTTGCATGCTTAAAAATATGCACCAGTATTTTCCAAATGAGGTGGTCTGTCTTGAGAAGTTAACATAGAGTTTTCAAATGACTTTCCAGAGCTATCACTGTCAGTTGAAGGGACTCTAAACAATGACACCACCCCCTGCCAACCCTCCTGCCTCCCCCACATAAACCCCAGTCTGATTGTGTATACTCTGGTGAAAACTCCAAGCATGGATTGCTCACCTATATCTGCAGGCCAACTGTCCACCTCAACAGGAAGGCTGAGTTATTATAACAGTTCATTTTTCCTTAAGACATCAAAATAAAGTAAATGTGAATCTGGGGCTTTCAGTTGAGTTTTGGCAGGAAAATGATTTTCAAGAACTCATCTATTTTGAGTAATGACTGAGAAAAAAATAAGTATGTGTGGCCAAGTTTGAGTGCATGTGGACGCATGCAGGTATTGCAATGTTGCAGAGCTAGCGATTACCTACGTGAGAAACAGTGTAATAGCAACTATGTGTACAAAAGATTTTCAGAGGGAGAAAAAAATATATCAGATATATGATGACTACCAGACATAAGCAAAAAAAGCATACAAATACAGAGAGCAGAATGTATACGAGCAGCGTACAGGAGAGAACATAGCAAATTGAGGATTTACAAAAAAGAGCGTAGGATGAAAGCCCAAATGCAAAACTCAGATTATTGAGATGTTGAGAGGATGAGCAAGATGAAAAAAACAAAAATTATTGAGATGAATTGGGAGTTGTACAGGGCAGATTTTTGTTTCAAATTTTTATTCATGAAAAGAACCACAGGAAATTAACCATATTGTGCAGAAGAAATTGGTGTAAGTGACTCACACTTCAAACATTTGTGGGAAATACTTTTTCCAGTTAGTTATTCCATTCATTGGTACTTCATTTTTCATCGTTAGCATCTTTTAAAATGCATGTGTTCTCACAACCTGCCTAACATGAAAGAAAGTTGCTTCAAACATTGATCATATAGTCAGCCAGCACACACCCTCTCTGTTTAAAATTAAGAGCTGAATTGCACTGTTGGTCGTGAGAGCACATACCAACTAGAGAGTAGCTGTTACACTAATTTGATGGAAACCTCCTTCACGCATGGGTTGAGCGAGGCACTTGAAAATTTATTGAGAGTAAAATTGATGTGGTGCTGTATAAAGAAGTTGGCAAGGGTAATTGTACTTTAGGATGAAAACTGCATGATTGGTTGTGAGGTATTGCATCACAGCACATCCTTTATCCTCAACTATAACAGTAAATTCTGCATTTCTTGATATAAGCGCCTCATTGTAAAACTGGTTTATAGCGAGCAGTGCCACCGGAGATCAGTGTATCTTTGGCCTCCTTATCTCGAGAGACAATGGGTAAGTGCCTGGAGGTGGTCCGTGGTGTGTGGAGCAGCGCCTGGAGTGGCTATAAAGGCCAATTCTAGAGTGACAGGCTCTTCCACAGGTGCTGCAGAAAAATTTGATTGTCGGGGCTGTTACACAGTTGGCTCTTCCCTTGCGCCTCTGTCTTTTTTCCTGCCAACTGCTAAGTCTCTTCGACTCGCCACACTTTAGCCCCTCCTTTATGGCTGTCCGCCAGCTCTAGCGATCGCTGGCAACTGACTCCCACGACTTTTTTTTTAGAATTAGAACATTACAGCGCAGTACAGACCCTTCGGCCCTCGATGTTGCGCCGACCTGTGAAACCATCTGACCTATACTATTCCATTTTCATCCATATGTCTATCCAATGACCATTTAAATGCCCTTAAAGTTGGCGAGTCTACTACTGTTGCAGGCAGGGCGTTCCACGCCCCTACTACTCTCTGAGTAAAGAAACTACCTCTGACATCTGTCCTATATCTTTCACCCCTCAACTTAAAGCTATGTCCCCTCGTGTTTGCCATCATCATCCGAGGAAAAAGACTCTCACTATCCACCCTATCTAACCCTCTGATTATCTTATATGTCTCTATTAAGTCACCTCTCCTCCTCCTTCTCTCGAACGAAAACAACCCCAAGTCCCTCAGCCTTTCCTCGTAAGACCTTCCCTCCATACCAGGCAACATCCTAGTAAATCTCCTCTGCACCCTTTCCAAAGCTTCCACATCCTTCCTATAATGCGGTGACCAGAACTGCACGCAATACTCCAGGTGCGGCATCACCAGAGTTTTGTACAGCTGCATCATGTCCTCGTGGCTCCGAAACTCGATCCCCCTACTAATAAAAGCTAACACACCATATGCCTTCTTAACATCCCTATTAACCTGGGTAGCAACTTTCAGGGATTTATGTACCTGGACACCAAGATCTCTCTGCTCATCTACACTACCAAGAATCTTCCCATTAGCCCAGTACTCTGCATTGCTGTTACTCCTTCCAAAGTGAATCACCTCACACTTCTCCACATTAAACTCCATTTGCCATCTCTCAGCCCAGCTCTGCAGCCTATCTATGTCCCTCTGTACCCTACAACACCCTTCGACACTATCCACAACTCCACCGACCTCCGTGTCATCCACAAATTTACTAACCCACCCTTCTACACCCTCATCCAGGTCATTTATAAAAATGACAAACAGCAGTGGCCCCAAAACAGAACCTTGCGGTACACCACTAGTAACTAAACTCCAGGATGAACATTTGCCATCAACCACCACCCTTTGTCTTTCAGCTAGCCAATTTCTGATCCAAAGCTCTAAATCACCTTCAACCCCATACTTCCGTATTTTCTGCAATAGCCTACCGTGGGGAACCTTATCAAACGCCTTACTGAAATCCATATACACCACATCCACGGCTTTACCCTCATCCACCTGTTTGGTCACCTTCTCGAAAAACTCAATAAGGTTTGTGAGGCACGACCTACCTTTCACAAAACCATGCTGACTATCGCAAATGAACTTATTCTTTTCAAGATGATTATAAATCCTATCTCTTATAACCTTTTCCAACATTTTACCCACAACCGAAGTAAGGCTCACGTGTCTATAATTACCAGGGCTGTCTCTACTCCCCTTCTTGAACAAGGGGACAACATTTGCTATCCTCCAGTCTTCCGGCACTACTCCTGTCGACAATGACGACATAAAGATCAACAACAACGGCTCTGCAATCTCCTCCCTGGCTTCCCAGAGAATCCTAGGATAAATCCCATCTGGCCCAGGGGACTTATCTATTTTCACACTTTCCAAAATTGCTAACACCTCCTCCTTGTGAATCTCAATCCCATCTAGCCTAGTAGGCTGTATCTCAGTAATCTCCTCGACAACATTTTCTTTCTCTACTGTAAATACTGACGAAAAATATTCATTTAACGCTTCCCCTATCTCCTCTGATTCCACACACAACTTCCCACTACTATCCTTGATTGGCCCTGTTCTAACTCTAGTCATTCTTTTATTCCTGATATACCTATAGAAAGCCTTAGGCTTTTCTTTGATCCTATCCGCCAATGACTTCTCGTGTCCTCTCCTTGCTCTTCTTAGCCCTCCCTTTAGATCCTTCCTGGCTAGCTTGTAACTCTCAAGCGCCCTAACTGAGCCTTCACGTCTCATCCTAACATAAGCCTTCTTCTTCCTCTTGACAAGCGCTTCAACTTCTTTAGTAAACCACGGCTCCCTCGCTCGACAACTTCCTCCCTGCCTGACAGGTACATACTTATCAAGGACACGCATTAGCTGCTCCTTGAATAAGCTCCACATTTCGTTTGTGCCCATCCCTGCAGTTTCCTTCCCCATCCTACACATCCTAAATCTTGCCTAATCGCGTCATAATTTCCTTTCCCCCAGCTATAATTCTTGCCCTGCGGTATATACCTGTCCCTGCCCATCGCTAAGGTAAACCTCACCGAATTGTGATCACTATCACCAAAGTGCTCACCTACATCTAAATCGAACACCTGGCCGGGTTCATTACCCAGTACCAAATCCAATGTGGCATCGCCCCTGGTTGGCCTGTCCTCATACTGTGTCAGAAAACCCTCCTGCACACACTGGACAAAAACAGACCCATCTAAAGTACTCGAACTATAGTATTTCCAGTCAATATTTGGAAAGTTAAAGTCCCCCATAACCACTACCCTGTTACTCTCGCTCCTGTCGAGAATCATCTTCACTATCCTTTCCTCTACATCTCTAGAACTATTCGGAGGTCTATAGAAAACTCCCAACAGGGTGACCTCTCCTCTGCTGTTTCTAACCTCGGCCCATACTACCTCAGTAGACGAGTCCTCAAACGTCCTTTCTGCCGCTGTAATACTTTCCTTGATTAACAATGCCACACCCCCCCACTCTTCCCTGTTCTTACTGAAACATCTAAATCCGGAACCTGCAACATCGATTCCTGCCCCTGCAGGACTTGTGATCAATGTCACAATAAATAGTGTTAATTCTATTGGGGTGACTTCATTTAGTTTTGGTTCTGTTTTTGTGTAACAGCTGGTGTACATGTACTGTGAGTTGACTGTTAAACAGTTCAGCAACTGTGATGGCATTACAGAAGCTGTATTAGGAAATGGTCAGCAGTATGTTTCTGGAAGCCTGATGACAAATACGTATTGCATAGCCTGCTTATAAGTGTTCAAGTACTGTTTTTTCCTGCTCTAAATCTTTTAGCGCAATGCATACGTTGTGCTGTAAAGGAGAAGTGAAAAATAGTCAATTGAGTAACAAGTCCTCTCCTTTCAATGTGCGACTAGGGCATTGTTCTAGATTGGATTAAATGTGGACTCTGTTTTCCATGAACGCATTGAAGTGATCCAGATGCTGTCAATTTTTGAACTGTCTTTATATAGAAAAAAAATTAACTAATTGTATGAAATTCTGCAGTTGAATAGAGCAGATTTGATGGGTCACAGCAACCACCATTGTGTTCTAGATGTCCATTTGCACTGCTATGTACCAGGTTTATTTGTCCCAACAGCTTAATGCAAATTCTTAAGTGAGTGGCATTGGCAAAAAGATGAAACTAATAAGTTGATCTCTCTAGATTATTCGGGGATAGTTTGGTGTTGGGCAAATCCTTCCTCCTCTGTCATTATTTCCCCTGTTTGACCAAATCCACATCATCACTTTAGACTAGATCTTGTACAAGGACAGGAAGAAAGTCTTTCTGTTGCTTCTCACAGTTCTGAAATACGATGGAGACCTGGTTGGCAAGTATCTTGTACACAACAATTTTAATCTACATTGGAGCTCAGCCCTCAAAGAATAGATATGTGACCATATGCCCTCTTGCCGTAGGCCCGAAGAATGGTGACCAGGCTGAAGCCAGTTTCAACCTGGACTCCAGGAACCAAAATGAATCACCAGTTTTTGCTGATGTTTCTTGTATCCACCAATCTGTACTTGGAAGGTTCCCTTTTCAGCTATGCTAAGTCACAATACAACACTTTTGGGCATCTAGCTGGTTAGCTCATTATTTAAGTTGGTGTGGAAAGTGTATTGGTATGTCTGACAATGCATGAATAGAAAGAAGTGATGCAATTTTTTCAGAAAAGCCCATAAGATACTGAGGCTATCCCTATAATGGTATCCAACAATATCCCAAGTCGAATGACTTTCTGATGGCCTTTGACAAGATCCCACACTGGAGACTATTGGAAGAGATTTTAGATTATGGAATAAGATGAGGATAGCAAATTGGATTAAAAACTAATTAGAAGGTAACAAAGAAAATGAGTTAAAGGCAGCTTCTCAGAGTGGTTGAAACTGGGTAGGGGTGTCTTATGGGGTTCTGTTCTGGGACCGCTTCTGTTCACTGTGTAAGTTAGTGGTTTGGATCAGTGGCTGGAAGTGGCTTCCAAATTTGAAGATGATGCAATAAATATAGGAAGTCATTTTGAGGACCAGAGGAAACTGCAAGAGGCTATGGAAAAATGGTGGAAGGTCTTAAAAAAAAAAGTGGCAGATAGAATTCAATTTCGATAAATATGAAGTGACATATTTTGGTTGAAAATTAAAAGGGATATCTATATTTTGAGGGAACGCTGGGTGATGGCGAAAAGGGAGAATGCTCTTATGGAAGATAAACATCACTACAACAGGTTGAAACTGTTCTTGTAGTTTTGGTGTAAACCTGTGCAAAATTATGTAGGAAATGACCTTGTTAGGTTCAAACTCTCAGCTAGTCTTGCATATATTTTAGTTCTGTAGTACACATCTGGGATACAATTCAAGTTCTAACCATCTGCACTCATAGCTTCCAGATTTTGAAAATCAGGGAAAGAAATGTCAGTGGGTTTCCCTGAGCCTGAACAATCAGTGATCTCTCAAGTAAATAGTTTTGACATTGTCAGCTGTGTGATTGTTACCAATTATTCTGTTGCAAGATCATGTACTCTTTTGTGAGATAAAAATCTCAGTAAAAATGATGTACTTGCTGAAATGGTCTACTTGGTTATAACTCTTCTCTTTCAGATTTATTCCAATAGAGAACTTGAAGAAACGCTGAACAAAATAAGAGAAATTCTGTCTGATGATAAGCATGACTGGGATCAGCGAGCCAATGCTGTAAGTTGTTTCATTTGTTTGTAGGCTGATTTTTATTTTTATTTATTTTTTATCTAGAGATACAGCACTGAAACAGACCCTTCGGCCCACCGAGTCTGTGCCGACCATCAACCACCCATTTTATACTAATCCTACACTAATCCCCTATTCCTACCACATCCCCACCTGTCCCTATATTTCCCTACCACCTACCTGTACTAGGGGCAATTTATAATGGCCCATTTACCTACCAACCTGCAAGTTTTTTGGCTGTGGGAGGAAACCGGAGCACCCGGAGAAAACCCACGCAGACACAGGGAGAACTTGCAAACTCCACGCAGGCAGTACCCAGAATTGAACCCGGGTCGCTGGAGCTGTGAGGCTGCGGTGCTAGCCACTGTGCCAACATGCAGAAATATTTTTCCCTACACACAGACACTTGAAAGGCCAAGATGAAATTCTTTATTGTGTTAAACTCAACATCTGGAGATCATACCCCACTGCATTAGTGTGATTTTATTTTGCTATACTATTCATCTTAATGGCCTGGAGATTTCTTATAATTCATCATTAATCAAGCACATTTTGCCCTGTGAACTCAAATTCACCAAGATATAATTTTATCTATTTTTAATAAGGAGCCTTGATGTCAGAACTGACTACTGCAATGGGGTACTGTCCTTTCATCTCTATCCTCTTTTGAATCTAACCCAAAATGATAGGATTTATGTTTCTTGTTTCCTTCTCTCCTGTTCCTCCTTCCTTTTGTCCCCCTCTCCTTCACTTGGAAAATGTTTGAGTTTTATAGGAAACTACTGAAAATTTGACTTAACCAATGCCTAGGTTCCTCCCTTCCCCAGTTTTCCTCTACTAATTTTGCTTGTACGTCTCCTCTCCTTTAAGTGTTGCCACCTTGCTTGGGAGTATTGTCAATTACCTCTGATATCTATTCATTTATAAATCTGAACAATAAGTGTTGACAAGCTATTTAGTTGTTGTGGCCATCATAGTTGAGTGTGATGATAGCCTCACTTGATGTAGATGCATGATTATTTCCAGCAAGGTTTGCTCGATATTGATCAGGAATGGGAACCCATGTTATCTTTTAATCCCCATCCTAACCTAGCAAATCAAAGGCCAGGTGTAGCATTGCTACTACAATAGAAGCTATAATCAGCTAACTCAGCCAGACCAAGGATTAAACTTAACTTCCTGATCTGTTCAGTTCAAATACTTACAGTTTAAACACACTGAGCCATCAGGAGACTTAGTGCACAGATAATTGAAGACTTTTCCTTTTTCCTCCTAGCTCAAGAAGATTCGATCACTACTGATTGCTGGAGCTACAGAATATGACTGTTTTTTTCAGCATTTAAGATTATTAGAAGGAGCTTTTAAATTGTCAGCTAAAGATCTCCGATCACAGGTTGTCAGGGAAGCTTGCATTACTGTAGCGTAAGTACTGTTGGAAGTATACTTTGACCTGCTCAATATATTGTAAAATATTACTGATTTGTTGGAGTAAGGATGTGCTACTGTCAAATTCTATTACAGGATTGTGCTTTCCCTAAAAATATTTCAAGAACATACTTACCAGTCTATTGTGTTGAGGTTTTTTTTTAAGCATCCTTAAGTAAACAAATACAAACGTTTACTTAAAGCAACCTAAATTACTTTTGTGGCATCCAGCAATTGTTGGAGTGTGAGAAGACTGTCAAAATAATAGCAAGGCTAATGGCTTAATTGTCCATTCAACTCACCACAGAATGTTAAGTGTAATCATTACAAGCATTAGTACCTTTTCAGTGATGTGATGAGTGTTAATCACTGCTGATCAATCTTTCTGGCACTGAAAATTAACTATTATATGTGCGGAGTCTCATTTCTTCAGGTTTTGAATTTTTGGGGAGATTTTAAAAATGGCAACTTTGAAGTATTTCTCTCTCTCTTAATCCAATCTATTTTAAACTCTATTTCTCTTTCTTTACCTGATTTGCCTTAAATCCCTCTTTAATTCACCTTCCTTTTCAGTCCTTCCTGTTTATTTCCCAACCCTTAAGCCTCATTGGTTAAGGAGATACCCTGTTGGTTGCCTTGTTCACAAGGGTGTCAGATGCCCTGTTTTCCTCATTGCCCCATTATAAGCTTCCACTTTCTGCAACTTTGCGGGCAATTTTCTTTGAGCTGAAGGATGCAGAGGGCAGTCTAACTAATGGCAGATGCTGTTAGATGCCCTGTTAAAGCAAATTCTGGTCCAGTGTAAAGATATGATCTTTAAAGTAGGTTAACGCTTATGGAATTTTACGTAGTTACTTCGGTTTTAAAATGGCTCTGTCACTAGAAAGAAGGGATTGGAAACATACAAAATAGATGTGTCCCAGAGTAGAGTCCTTCAGTTACTGTATAAATGACTTTAAGAATAGAATTGTATTAAAAAGTTTACTGATTGTACCAAGGTATAAGACTGGCGGACAGCCATAAAGGCGGGGCTAAAGTGTGGCGAGTCGAAGAGACTTAGCAGTTGGCAGGAAAAAAGACAGAGGCGCAAGGGAAGAGCCAACTGTGTAACAGCCCCGACAGTCAAATTTTTCTGCAGCACCTGTGGAAGAGCCTGTCACTCTAGAATTGGCCTTTACAGCCACTCCAGGCGCTGCTCTACACATCACTGACCACCTCCAGGCGCTTACCCATTGTCTCTCGAGATAAGGAGGCCAAAAGAAAAAAAGAAAGAAAGAAGACCAATTAAGAAATATATAGATGAACAGCATTCAAAAATGCTGTTCAGTGGAGTTAAGAATTGACAGATAGTTGTTAGTGTCGATCAATGTACTATTTTGGGCAGGCTCAGTTTGTGTTCTGCCAGGGCCACTCAGCTTCTGACCTCATTACTGCCTTGGTTCAAACATGGACAAAAGAGCTGAAGTCAACAGGTGAGGTGAGAGTGATTGCTCTTGACATTAAGGCAGCATTTGACTAAGTATGGCATCAAGGAGCCCTAGCAAAACTGGAATCAGGGGAAGACTCTCGGCTGGTTGGAGTCATACCTAGCGCAAAGGAAGATGGTTGTGGTTGTTGGAGGTCAGTCATCTCAGCTCCAGGACATCACCACAGGGGTTCCTCAGGGTAGTGTCCTAGGCCCAACCATCTTCAGCTGCTTCATCAATGACCTTCCCTCAATCATAAGATCAGAAGTGGGAATATTCACTGATGATTGCATGATGTTCAGCACCATTCGCAACTCCTCAGATACTGAAGCAGTCCATGTAGAAATGCAGCAAGACCTGGACCCCTCGTGGACTGCAATGGTTCAAGAAGATGGCTCGCCACCACCTTCTCAAGGGCAAGTAGGGATGGGCAATTAACGCTGACCTAGCCAGCGACGCCCACATCCCATGAATGAATAGAAAAATGGCAGCTTATGTATATGATTTGTCAAACTCATCATCCAGGGCATATGCAAGTATGCCCACCCACCCCACAGTTGCATGATGTTGGTGGACGTCAGCAGCCCGAGGTGAATGATAAAGATGGATTAATATTTTAGAATTTTGCTCAATTAACTTTGAAATCATGGTATACTTTGTAGAACCCTTGCTTGAGAATTTAAGTGGATTATGTAAAGTCCATGGCAGAGGGAATTCATTGAATCATAGAAAGTTTGTGCCACTGAAAGAGGCCATTTGGCTCATCATGTTTGCGCCAGCCGAGAAACGAGCCGCCCAGCCTAATCCCGCTTTCCAACATTTGGTCTGGAGCCCTGCAGGTTTTGGCACTTGAGGTGCATATCCAGATACCTTTTAAATGAATTGAGGGTTTCTGCCTCTGCTTCCCTTACAGGCAGTGAGTTCCATTGCCCAATTTTAATTTATGTATCACCAAAATGGTACTTTAAAAAGAAGATTTAAGTAATGTGCTTTTCAAAATACATTAAGAAAATTTCAAGAATTGGCATATTATCATTTCATTGGATAAATGAAAGGTAGGTTAGTTGAGTCTGATGATTTTAAATCTCGTGTGTCTGTGTAATTTGCTATTAAGAAACATTGTTCCCCAAGAAGGCAACTCTTTTTTTTGGGTAACAAAAAAAAATTCTGCTCTACAGGACAGTCAGAATTTGGGTTACTTTCTGTACATTCTAACTGTACAAATCCAATCATTATTCTTTTGGTACCAGCTTATCTAACAAGAAAAATGGTGTCTTCATTTTGGTCAAAGGTCATTGTTGGAATTTTATTACACAGGCACCTGTCAACACTTCTAGGCAACAAATTTGATCATAGTGCTGAAGCCATTGTGCCTACATTATTTAACCTCGTCCCAAACTGTGCAAAGGTGATGGCAACATCTGGAGTAGCAGCAATTAGATGCATCATCCGTGTGAGTACATCGTGTTATAAATATTTTCTTTGAACTTGTCTTCATGATCTCTTAAAGTCTTTTTTTATTCTTATTTGTTCATCCTGCACAGTTAAGGAGGAATTACTGAGGTCTTTTATACTGGTCGTGAGCTGAAGGAGTCTTACTTCCATAAGTTTGCTTCACTGATCTACAGGAAGTATTCGAGATCCGATGTTGGCAGAATGCATCATCGGTGCCAGACACTGTTGTTAAACCGGCCTTTGCTGCCAGCGTTTTTACCAAGTGTCTGTTGGTATGATCAGTTTTTAAAAAAGCATACACATCTGGATGATTGACTCAGTGCCTCCTGCAGAGCCAGCATTCGATCAAATGGTAATGCTGCTGAAATGTGTGGAGTGCATGTACAATTGAGAAAAATCCCAATTGTGCATAATGCAAGACCTTGCTTCCCTCCATCAGATTTTCTTTGGTCACAAACCTATGTTCAAAAGTGAAAGTCGAGTTCAGGCAATCAACAGCATTGTCTACAGGTCTTGTGGCATAAGACATAAGGAATAGGAGCAGGAATAGACCATACAACCCCTAGAACCTGCTCCACTATTCCGCAGGATTATTGCTGATCTTCTACCTCAGCTGTATTTTGCCGTCGTATCATCATGTCCCTTGATTCCCTGGGGGTCCAGAAATCTATTGGTTTCAGTCTTGATTATGCTGAACAGTCCTCGGGGGTAGAGAATTCCTGAGATTCATAACACCCTGAGTGGAGAAAATTCTCTTCATCTCAGTCCTACATGGCCAACCCCTTATCCTGAGACTATGACCCCCTAGTTCACGACTGTTCAGCCAGAGGAAACAGCTCTTCAGCACCTATCCTGTCGAGCCCTCTGAGAATTTTGTACGTTTCAATGAGGCCACATCTCATTCTTCTGCACTCCAGAAAATATAGGTCCGTTCTACGCTATCTATCCTCATAAGACAACACTCTCATCTCAGGAATCAATCTAATGAGCCTTTGTTGCACTCACTCAACCTTGGGTCAGGAGACCAAAAGTGTACACAGTACTCCAGGTGTGGTCTCTCCAATACCCTATACAATTGCTACAAGACTTCCTTACCCTAATACTCCAATCCCGCTTGCCCCCCCCCTTCCCCTCCAGCAATGAAGTGTCTTCGTAATTGCTTGCTGTACCAACATGTTAACTTTCTAAGATGCATGTACAAGGACAGCCAAATATTTCTGAATACCTACATTTACTTGTCTCTCACCCTCTTAAAAATATTCTGCTTTTCTGTTTTGTCTACCAAAGTAGGTAACTTCACATTTCCCCACATTATATTCCACCTTCTTACCCACTCACTTGACCTTTCCATATCCCATTGCGGCTTCTTTGTGTCCTCTTCACAGCTTACCTTCCCACCTATCTTTGTATAGTGTTACGACCGACTGCTCCAGTCAAAGCCCCCAATCAAAATATATGATTCTGATTGTGGTGGGAGAAACACACTGTTCATTCAATCCTGTCCCTCCACAGATCGCCCAGCATATCACTTAAACTTTCCAAATTAAAGAAAGACCCAGCCAAATTGTACTATCTATTAACCCCCGAATGAGGCTAACCAAACCAAAATCAACAGATTAACTGTTTCATTAGAAAAACTAAATTCTTAAACACTATGAAGATATAAACAACATTTAAAATAGAAAAAATTAGAGTCCTTGCAAATTTATGGTCTAATGTTGCTTGAAGTCCTCACAGCCGTCCGATGGGGGAGAAAAAGGTTCTTCAACAGTAGAACAGTCCGTAGTTTAATTCCTGTAGTAAGTGATGCTTTCCTTCTCCAGCCATGAATTTCAACAATTAATGACTTGCAAACACTTTTTAAATCAATCAATTTGGCTTTAGAGTTTTGAGCGATAAAAGATTGTCACAGTCTAACTTCCCTTCCTTCAATTTAAATTATCAGAGATTTGTGTTTTGGCTTAACTTTTTTAGAATTTTTAGAGTTAATAAATAAACCGACTAAACTCTCTTCCTTCAATTTAGATGGTCTGTTTCTCCTTTCAGGTGCTAACACACCGCTTTCTCTCTGTTTCCCCAGCTAGAATAGACTGTCTCGACTAAAAAGCCAGTTTCAAAGATAATTGCAACATTGTATATTTGGTCCTTGAATGGCTGTTGCCGGGTAACCAGGATGTATTCTTTGAAGCTGGTTGGTTCCATCTCCATTTGCTTGTATCTAACGGCAACCAGAATGCACTTTCTCTAACTCCTGAGGCTTGCTGGTTCTTAAAGCAGTACGGCTCCTTTTCTGTCTTAAAGACACACCACATATTTCCCGGAGGAAAAAAAAAACAGGATCATGACAATAGTCAGCAATCTTGGATACATTGCTCTCAGTGCCTTCACCTAAATCATTAATACAGATACTAAATAGCTGAGGCCCAAGCACTGATCCTTGCAACACCCCACGAGTTACAACCTGCCAACCTGAAATGATTGTTTATTCCTACTTTCTATTTTCTATCCATTAACAAACCTCAATCCATGCTAATACATTAATGCCAATCCCATGAGCCAGTGGCAGAAGGCATTTTATTCTGCCTTTTGGAAAGCTATTCACGTAATCTGTACAAGTGGGCAATCTTAGCTGTCTCGCATGTCGTCCACTGTCCTTTAAAAAAAAAATCGTCTGGCTTCTGTGTGTTGGTCACAGAGCAGCCACGCCTTAACTGTGGCTGCAGTGCCATTCCCTCACCAATGCCTCTGCAAGAAAGGGAGCCATCTGGAGTTGCCTTGGACCCTGGGAATATGAAATATTCTGCTCATATAAGTAGATTTCAGCTTTGTGCACGATGACTAGCCCTAACCCATTAGAAAATAGTATACAGCAGGCAGAATTTTTTTTCAGAATGTGGCCTCCTTATTGGCAGTTCAAACAAGGTTTACTAGGTTGATTCCTGGGATGAAGGTGTTGTCTTATGAGGAAAGGTTGAGCAGATTAGACCTTTACTCATTGAAGTTTAAAAGAATGAGAGGGGATCTTATTGAAACATGTAAAATTCTGAGAGGGCTTGATAGGGTAGATGCTGTTTCCCCTCATGTGGGAATCTAGAACTAGAGGGCACTGTTTCAAAATAAGGGGTTTCCCATTTAAGACAGAAATGAGGAATTTCTTCTGAGAGGGTTGTTGACCTTTGGAATTCTCTTCCTCAAAGAACAGTGCTGGTTGGGACATCAAGGCTGAGCTAGACAGATTTCTGAACTATAGGGGAGTGAAGAGTTATGGGGGGCAGGCAGGAAAGTGGAATTAAGGCCAAAAATAGATCAGCCATGATCTTAGTGAATGGTGGAGCAGGCTTGAGGGGCCAAATGGCCTACTCCTGCTCATATTTCTTATGGTCTTTGTGTTCTTATGGTGGGTTGGATAAAGTCCATGTTGGTTATGGCAGGAACTGACTTGATAGACCAAATTAGATTTCAATAATCCACAGTTTCTTTTACTCCAGTGACAGAGAACTTTCCTTAGAAAATGTGAAATTTTCTTGAGGATTAAGGTCAAAGAGCTTAAATCTTCAGATGGTTGTTTTCATGCCCTTGGTGATGTGTGCACAGTACTACTTCAGTCTTTCTCATCCCATAAAAAAAACTTATTTGCATGCAATATAGATAAAGAGCGTGATAGTGTGACTTAATTTGCTTGGAAATGATACTAACAACATTTTATTTCATCCAGCACACTCACGTTCCAAGGTTGATTCCCTTAATAACTAGCAATTGTACTTCAAAGTCAGTGGCTGTGAGGAGGTAAGACATTGGAATAAATGCTTTCAATCTTTTGTTTTCAGGGAAGGTTGTATGTTCTTATGGTTTGTGTAGCTGATTAAAGCCAAGACAAAACCATGCAAGTCGCCTTTTTTGTAATACTTGTTTTCAGCAAGCTTTCAAATGTCAATACTTGGAAAATGAACATTTTCCACTTCGTTCCATAACCTTTTATTGCCGGTGTAATTCTAGTTTTCTTCGCTCTATTCTCTCAATGGTTGTGACATCCTGAGCCAGAATTATTAATTTAAATGTTGAGTGGGTAATGAGCTCTGTGCAGTTGCAATGAATGCAAAGCAATTTTCAGGTTAATTTAAATCCAAATTTTGAATATTAATATTCAGGCCAGTGCATGCTGTGGATTTAGATGTTTTTATTTTACATGCCTATTCCAATTCAGGAGAATAGTCTTCAGTCCTGTTTGAGTGTATAAATTGAGGCTGAGTATGGTCAGATTATATATGAGAGCAATTCTTAGCCCTTGTCAATTAATTTTCAATGATTTAACGAATTAAGAGATTGCCATCAGGCTGTGTTCATGCTTGTCGTGTATCATGAGATTTACTATTTAGGCCAGAATAGATTTTCAGATTAGTTTATATTATGATGTTGCTAATAAGTTAAATTCTCTTTGTAAAGGTTTAACTCTCAGAATTCAGATGAAAGGTCATCAACCTGAAATGTTAACACTCTTTCTCTCTACACAGATGCTGCCTGACTTGCTGAGTATTTCCAGCATTTCCTGTTTTTATTTTTGGTCATTTTTCTTTGGTAGTTTGCCTGGAGTCAATCCTCAACACAGAATTCTAGTGACAGTATATAGTTTAAGCTTCTATCCTCCTCTCTCTAGCAGGTGAAAGGGAGAGAGTTGTAGGCAGGCTGTTGGAAGGTTTGTCTCTGGAATAACGGGCAGAGATGTCTCATTTTCTAAGTTAGCCAGTCAACAATTCTTATTAAGTAAGGTATGCCTATATAAAGGATAGAGTTTTCTTAATTCATTATTTTTGACATTGAGTGGCAATAGGAAATTAAAACCTTTTGTGAAAACTATATTTTATTCATTTGAGATAAGATTTTCATGTAAAGTAAGAATTTGTTGGTTTACGTTTAGCCTTGCTTCATTAGAATGCTCATCAGTGCACCCTGTGAAACCTAGGAGAAAAGCTTGTGCAAAGTCATGGTATCCTGTTTTCACTGAGGGGGTTCTTTATTCTACCACTCGCCATTGGTGACAATATGGAGTAACTAGATATTGGCTGGCAAATTTATTCTCCAGACTGTAAAGAATGCTGGGGGTCTTAAAGAAGTAACTGAGGCACCCGAGAGTCTAATGCACAACAGAAATTCATACCAGTACCACTTTCCAAGTATACCAGACATTTGGTCACTGTACTGAACTCGGACTCTTATTAAGGAAACTGGTTAGGTTTTCTTGGTTGGAATCCAACTGCTATTGGAGTGTTTGCATGTGCACCTGTGAGAGAGAGAGAGAAACACAGATGAATCATCATAGTGGTAGTCATTTTTGCCCTATTCTTGTGGGCTAGCAATACACAGACTGCACAACAGCAAGTAGGAAAGGAGTGGGTATTCTTGACTCCTATAAAGAAATTATGTATAAGAGAGAGCAAGAATTAAAGTTTTGTTCCAATTTCTGTGGAACTGAAGTACCCAGGGTGTTTGTACGACAGAGCAATTCATTTACGAATAACTAAAGTATGAGTGCTATAATTTTCTTTATCTTTTTCAGCATTTTGGGCATTTTAAACCACTAAATAAAATTTCTGAGTTTACAGTTTAGTTTATAAAGGTGCTTTTTATGTTCTGGAGGGAATTGCTCTTTGCAATGGGCCAGAAGGGATGCTTAAGGTGCTTTGATGATGCTTTAGATATTGCTCACTGGGACAGGAATCCATCAGCCGGCCAAGCCCAGAATCATGGTGCAGTCCCAGTATGGCTGGCTGATTTCACTGTTCAAGTGTGGATCATTAGAGCCTTCACAATGGAGGAAAATCTCCTTAGGCACTACAGCGCTAATGACCAGTTCAGGATGAACCACGATAGGAAGTGAAAGAAAAAAGAAAAAGCTCATCTGTGATCATGGAATTAACTCAAAACTGTTCAGAGATACTTGGCCAGGAAAGAACAAATTTACTTTTATGTTAAATGGTGAATTAATAGTATGACAAGTATTATATCTGAGACCCTTAAGGTTGAATTTTTTAATCGTATTTGTATGCGATCTATTCCTTTATCAATTTTGCCATTTTAGGCAAACTGCTGTGAACTTAGGCTGAAGTGGATAGCAATGACATCGAAAACTCACTCCATTTCCCACACTACTAGGAGCAGCACAATGGGTGCTCCATTAGTCAAGTCTGTTTGTTAGACCTGGCCTACATTGTTTCAGTAAGGCAAAATAAAAGACAGATTTCAGATTATAAGGCCACTGACAGATTGTTGGTGGGTTGAGAAATAAGCTAAGTCTGTTAAGAAATAGGCTAATTCAAGATTATCCTTTGCTAACCAAGTTTGAGTAGCAGAAACCCTGAAATATTTACAGTTGACCATGTATGTTTATGTGACACATGGTAACCTAAGGGGGCAAAAGTAACTTATTTACATTATCGGAATCTGTTAACTTAAAATTCCAAATGTCAACCAAGAGTTTGAGCTCAACTTGGAAAGTACTGATAATTTTATTTGTACAAGACTGAATTTTCCATATTATTGTTTGTAGACGCTGTTACGAATTTTTAGATTTGTTGCTGCAGGAATGGCAAACACATTCCCTGGAAAGGTAAGGACATTTAGAAGAAATTAAAAAGAGTAGAATCTGTTTGTTCAAAAGGTTTTGGGGGGAGGAATAAGAAGTCTGTACAATGAGGATGTGCATGAAAGTGATCAAAAGCTAATACTTGTTCACCATTTGAGTAAGTTTTTTTTCAAAGCTCATGACTTCTTTTATTTGTAAACTCAGACAAACACATGAACATATGAATTAGAAGCAGGAGTAGGCCACACGGCCCCTCAAGCCTGCTCTGCCTTTCAATAAGGGCATGGCTGATCTGATTGAAACCTCAACTCCACTTTCCTGCCTACCCCCGATAACCTTTCACCCTTTTGCTTATCAAGAATCTGTGTACCTCTGCCTTTAAAATATTCAAAGACTCTGCTTCCCGCCATTTGAGGAAGAGAGTTCCAAGGACTCGAGACCCTTTGAGAGAAAAAAATTCTCATCTGTCTTAACTGGGCGACCCCTTATTTTTAAACAGTGACCCCTACTTCTAGATTCTCCCACAAGGGGAAACATCCTTTCCACATCCACCCTGTCAAGACCCCTCAGGATCTTTTATGTTTCAATCAAGTCGCCCCTTACTGTTCTAAATTCCTAGCCTGTCCAACCTTTCCCCATAAGACAGCTTGCCCATTCCAGGTATTCGTCTAGTAAACCTTCTCTGAACTGCTTCCAACGCCCTTCCATCCTTCCTTAAATAAGGAGACCAATACTGTACACAGTACTCCTTATGTGGTCTCAGCAATACCCTGTATAACTGAAGCATAACCTCCCTACATTTGTATTCAATTTGCCTCACAATAAACCATAACGTTCTATTAGCTTTCCTAATTATGTGCTGTACCTGTTCCTGCATACCAACCTTTTGCGATTCATGCACTAGGACACCCAGATCCCTTTGCATCTCAGAGCTCTACGATCTATCACCATTTTGATAATCTACTTTTTTATTCTTCGTGCCAAAATAGACAATTTCACATTTTCCCACATTATACTCCATTTGCCAGATTTTTGCCCACTCACTTTTATTTTCCACAATAACGTTTGTTGTGGCACCTTATCAAATGCTTTATAAGTACAGTACATCCATCGTTCCCCTTTATCCACAGCATATGTTATTTCTTCAAAGAACCTCAACTCCAGTTGCTTGCCAATTCAGCACACACCCCCTACTCTCATGCCCACATTTCTGTCCTTGGCCTGCTGCAGTTTTCCAGTGAACATTAACGCAAGCTCGAGGAACAGCACCTGACCTTTCGATTATGCACACTACAGCCTTGAAAACTCAACCTTGTGTTAAACAATTTCAGAGCATTAATGGCCTTTTTAAAAATATTTTTCTGATTTTATTTTTTAACCTCGTTTTCATGTGGTCTGCGCTGCTCATTATTTGGTCATTAATACTCTCTCTGGACTAATGGTTTGTCTTTCACCACAAGCATTAAGACACTCTTAGCCTTTGTCCCATGACAGCTTTGTTATTTAATCTCACCTGCCCTCCGCTCTATCACACACCTTCCCTTTTGTTCTCTTCCCCACCAAACCCACCCCCCCACCCCCTTCACTTGCTTCAAAGCTAATTCTTTTCTAGCCTTTGCCAGTTCTGATGAAAGGTCACAGACCTGAAACATTAATTCTGCTTCTCTCTCCACAGATGCTGCCTGACCTGCTGAGTATTTCCAGCATTTGCAGTATTTTTCTTTTATTTCCACTTTGTCAGGTAGATGCCAGTATTGTAGTCATATATGAATAGCTTGGCTTGAAGTGCCGCTGGTTTTGGAGCACGTCTTCACAACTACAGCTGGGATGTTGCCAGAGCCCATAGCCTTTGCTATATCCAGTGCGCCCAGCTGTTCATTGATATCATATGGAGTGAATCGAATTAGCTGAAGACTGGCTTCAATGATGGTGGGAACCTCAGGAGGAGGCAAGATGAATCACCTTGGCACTTCTGGCTGAAGTTGGTTGCAAACACTTCAGCCTTTTTTTTTGCATTGATGTGCTCATCGCCACCATCATTGAAGATGGGGATACTCATGGAGCCTCCTCCTCCCTTTAGTTGTTTAATTGTCCACCATGATTCAGGACTGGAAGTAGCAGGACTGCAGAGTCTTGATCTGATGCCTTTGTTATGGGATCACTTAGCTCTGCCGATAGCATGCTGCTTCCACTGTTTAGCATGCATGTAGTCCTGTGTCGTAGCTCCTGGCATGTTTCCCGACATTCCTCATTGAACTAGGATTGTTCACCTGCCTTGATAATGATAGAGTGAGCGATATGCCAGATTGCACAGTTACTGTTTATGGTGGAATATAGTTCTGCTGATGGCCCACTGGGCACCTCATGGATTCCCAGTTGTGAGCTGCTAGATTTGTTGTAAATCCATCCCATTTAGCATGGTGAAGACAAGACTTCATCTCCCTAAGAACTGTGCAATTATGGGCAGATGCATTTGCAATAGGTAGATTGGTAAGGGTGAGGTCAAGTAGGTTTTCCTTTGTGTTGGCTCTCTCACCACTTGCTACAGGCCCAGTGCAGCAGCTATGTCCTTCAGCGCTCAGCCAGCTTGGTTAGTAGTGGTGGCACTGCGCCACTCTTGGTGATGGACATTGAAGCAAACACACTTAAAAAGGAAGTCAAGATAGTGCCAATTTTATGCAGCCCATTTTAATTGAATATTGAGTAGAATCTCAAAATTTGCTGAAGACAGCACACTTGGAGGTGCATCAAGCAGTGAAGATGATGTGAACCGCCTGCAACAGAGAATAGATAGGCTAGAAGAACGGGCAGACGGGTGGCAGATGGAATTTAATACTGACAAGTGTGAGGTGATGCATTTTCGCAGAAGGACTAGGAAGAAGCAATATCTACTCAATGGCACAGTTCTAAAGAGTGTGCAGGAACAGAGGGACCTGGGGGTGCATGTGCATCGATCTTTGAAGATGACAAGACATATTGAGAGAGTGGTTAGTAAAGCATATGGGATCATGGGCTTGATAAATAGAGGCACGGAGTACAAAAGCAGGGAAGTTATGCTAAACCTTTATAAAGCTCTGGTTAGGCCCCAACTGGAGTATTGTAACCAGTTCTGGGCACCACACTTCAGGAAGGATGTGAAGGTCCTTGAGAGGGTGCAGAGGAGAGTTACTTGAATGGTTCCAGGGATGGTGGATTTTAGTTACAAGGTTAGGTTGAAAAAGCTGGGTTTGTTTCTCTTGGAGCAAAGGAGATTGAGGGGAGATTTAATGGAAGTGTACTAGATTATGACAGGCTTAGATAAGTTAGACAAGGAAAAGCTGTTCCCATTAACAAATGATGCAAGGACTAGGGGACACAGATTGAAAGTTTTGTGCAAGAGATGCAGGGGGAATATGAGGAAGCACTTTTTTATGCAGCGGGTGGTAATGACCTGGAACTTGTTGCCCACAAAGCTGGTGGAAGTAGAGACGATCAGTGACTTCACAAGGAAGTTGGATGGCCACCTGAGAGAAATAGACTTGCAGGGCTGCAGGTATCGGGCCAGGGAGTAGACCAGATAGCATAACTCCGTGGAGAGCTGGCATGGACTCATTGGACTGAATGGCAGCCTCCTGTACCTTAAATGGCTCTATGACTCTATGATTTTGTATATAAGAATAAGTCTATTTCATACTTGTATACTTAGTAATTGCATAAAGAGTAAAAAGTTTTCTTCAAAAGTGAATACCAAATCAGTGACCTTTTTGCAATTTGTTAGCTTCCAAATCTTTGTGTACTGTATAACAGCACTGCTTCTTCATTTTGTTATGCACTTTTACTGAATGATATCATAAGATGATTAGCTCATGCACAAAACCTGGCTAAGGTTCAAGCACAGCTTCCAACAGTTGCTTAAAACACAAAAGAAAACATATATTTGGTAAAATTAAACCATGTACGTTCAGGATTGTAAATATTTCCCTTTGTATTTTTAATAAGTGAGCATCAATTTACCCATAGATTATGAAGTTACTTTTTAAAAACAAACCCTTCTGAAGAAATTAGCAAATCTGAATTAAACATGCACTGTGAACCTCAAGTTCAGACTATAGCCTGTTTTAGAAAGCCACTTGTCTCAAAAGCTTAATTTTCATCTCAGATGATGTGGGTATTTTTTGTCAGACCTTCATTTGAGTTCCTTGTGTCATCTCTTGTTATGCATGTTCTCTCAGTCAAAGAAAACAAACTTCCATGTCTTTGTCAGTGCTGCTCCATGATGAGGCGCTGGAAGGTATGGGTGCTCATGGAGTTGCAAACTGTCGCATTGTTTCTGCCTCTTCTGTCTCGACTTGGACTTTGACAGCATGGTAGATAATATGGCCAGGAATTGAGAGAAAGAAATGGTTGCTATAATTTGTAAGTACACTGTGTTGGTACACCAGTTGGCCATCACAATCAGCAAATGTTCCCACAAAGAAAAAGGGTGGGATGGCTAAATCTAGAGCCCCATGGAGGTTAAGGAGCTTACAGAGTAAGATAAGGCAGAAAAGGAACGCTTATGTCCGACACCAAGAACTCAATACTACAGAAAGCTGAGAGGGGTATTGAAAGTGGAGGAGTGAAATCTAAATCTAGGGCGGCACAGTGGTGCAGTGGTTAGCACTGCAGCCTCACAGCTACAGCGACCCGGGTTCAATTCTGGGTACTGCCTGTGTGGAGTTTGCAAGTTCTCCCTGTGTCTGCGTGGGTTTTCTCCGGGTGCTCCGGTTTCCTCCCACAAGCCAAAAGACTTGCAGGTTAGTAGGTAAATTGGCCATTATAAATTGCCACTAGTATAGGTAGGTGGTAGGGAAATGTAGGGACAGGTGGGGATGTGGTAGGAATATGGGATTAGTGCAGGATTAGTATAAATGGGTGGTTGATGGTTGGCACAGACTCGGTGGGCCGAAGGGCCTGTTTCAGTGCTGTATCTCTATAAAAGGAAATTAAGCAAGCTAAGAGAGGGCATGAAAGAATATTGGCAAGCAAAATCAAGATGACCCCAAAAATGTTTTATCAGTACATTGAGTAGGAGGGTAACTAAGGAAAGAGGAGGGCCCATAAAAGGCCAAAAAGGTAAGCTATACGTAGGGGCGGAAGATGTCGGTCTTGTTCTTAATGAATACTTTGTGTCCCTCTTCATAAAAGAGGGGGATGATGCGGATATTGTAGTTAAGGAAGAAGGGTATGAAGTATTCGATGTGATCAACATAGGGAGAGAGGAAGTATTAATGGGATTAGCATCCTTGAAAGTTAATAAATCATCAGGGCTAGATGAAATGTACCCCAGGCTGTTAAAAGAAGCGAGGGAGCAAATAGCGGAGGGTCTGACCGTCATTTTCCAATCTTCACTGGATACAGGTGTGTTGCTGGAGGATTGGAGGACTGCTAACATTGTACCTCTGTTTAAAAAGGGAGCGAGGGATAGATTGAATAATTACAGGCCAGTCAGTCTAACCTTTGTAGTGGGTAAATTATTGGAATCTATTCTGAGAGACAGGGTAAACTGTCACTTAGAAAGGCACAGATTAATCAAGGATAGTCAGCATGGATTTGTTCAGGGAAGATCTTGTCTGACCAACTTGATGCAGTTTTTTGAAGAAGTAACGAGGAGGTTTGCTGAAGGTAGTACAGTTGATGAGGTCTACATGGATTTTTAGCAAATCTTTTGATCAGGTACCACCATGGCAGACTGGTTTAAAAAAAAAAAAAATCCCATGGGATCTAGGGAAATGTAGCAAGGTGGATACAAAATTTGCTCAGTGGCAGGAAACAAAAGGTAATTGTTCACAGGTATTTTTGCAACTGGAGGGCTGTTTCCAGTGGCGTTCCACAGGGCTCAGTACTGGCTCCCCTGCTTTTTGTGGTGTATATTAACAGTTTGTACGTGAATATAGGGGGCATGATCGAGAAGTTTGCAGACTCCAGGATGGTGTGTTGCCGCCCTGGTGCCAGGGTCATGAATGTCACTGAGCAGCTGCAGAACATCGTTCTGGGGGAGGGTGAACAGCCAGAGGTCGTGGTCCACATTGGTACCAATAACATAGGTAGGAAAAGCGATGAAGTCCTGAAAGCAGATTTTAGGGAGTGAGGAAGGAAATTAAAAAGCAGGACCTCCAAAGCAGTATTCTCGGGTTTACTCCCAGTGCCACGTGCTAGTGAGCATAGGAATAGGAGGATTGATCAATTGAACACTCGGCTAGAGAATTGGTGTAGGAGGGAGGGAATCCGATTTCTGAGGCATTGGGACCAGTTCTGGGGCTGGTGGGACCTGTACAAGATGGATGGGCTACACCTTAACAGGACTGGAGCTAACATTGTTGCAGGGAGATTTGCTAGTGCTGTTGGGGAGGGTTAAAACTAGCTTGTCAGGGGGATGGGAACCTGAGGGGTAGGTCAAATTGGACAGAAGTAGAGCAGGTAACAGGAGGTAGAAAAGTAGCAAGTGACATTAGAAGGCAGGCGAAACAAAGGCGAGACTTAGATTGCAGAATAATGTCAAGAAGACAAGGTGAAGGGCACTCTACCTGAATGCATGCAGCATTCGCAACAAAATAAATGATTTGAGGCCCAAATAAAGGTAAATGGGTATGATCTAATTACCATTACGGAAATGTGGCTACAGGGTGACCAAGCTGGGAATTGAATCTTCAAGGATTTTGGACTTTTTGGAAGGACAGGCAAAAAGGAAAAGGAGGTGGTGTTGCGCTGATAAGGGATGGGATCAGTACTTTAGTAAGGGAGGATCTCAAATCAGACGAACAAAATGTGGAATCTGTTTGGGGGAGCTAAGAAACAGCAAGGGGCAGCAAACATTGGTAGGAGTTGTGTATAGGCCAAACAGCAGTAGTAGTATGGGACATGGTATTAATCAGGAGATTAGATAAGCATGTAGCATGGGTAATACAATAATCATGGGTGACTTCAATCTGCATGTAGACTGGGTAAACCTAATGGGCACTAATGCTGTGGAGGACGAGTTTCTGGAATGTGTTAGGGTTGGTTTCCGAGAGCAGTATGTTGAGGAACCGACTAGCGAACAGGCTATTTTAGATCCAGTATTATGTAATGAGAAAAGGCTAATTCATGATCTTGTTGTAAAAGAACCTTTAGGGATGAGTGACCATAATATACTAGAATATTACATTATGTTTGAAAGTGAGGTAGTTCAATCTGAAGCCAGGGTGTTAAATTTGAACAAAGGAAATTATGACGGTATGGGGGGCAAACTGACTGAGGTGAATTGGGAACATACGTTAAAAAGTATGATAGTACACAAGAAATGGATAGTCTTTAAGGAAATATTACATAATTTACAGCAACTATACATTCCTTCAAGGTGCTAAACCCAAAGTCAAGTTAGGCAACTGTGGATAACAAAGGAAGTTAAGGATTGTACAAGATTAAAAGAAAAGACTCAGAAATGTTGCCAGAATTCGTAGTAAACCTGAGGACTGGGAGGATTTTAGAATACAGCAAAGGAGGACAAAGAAACTGATCAAGAAAGGGAGAATAGAATATGAATGTAAGCTAGCAAAAGACATAAAAATGGACTGTAAAAGCTTCTCCCAGTATGTAAAAAGGAAACGTTTGGCTAAGGCGGTGGGTCCATTACAGGCAGAGTCGGGAGAATTTGTAATGGGGAATAGAGAAATGGCAGAGAAGCTAAATGATTACTTTGTGTCTGTCTTCACTGAAGAAGATACAAGGGATCTCCCAGAATTAGAGATCCAAGGGAGTAGTGAGAATGAGGAATTGAAGGAAATTAATATTAGTAAGACGGTTGTATTGGAGAAATTAATGGGGCTGAAGGTAGATAAGTCCCCAGGATCTGATATTCTACATCCAAGAGTGTTGAAAGAGGTAGCTATGGAGATAGTGGATGCATTGGTGATGATCTTCCAAAATTCTATAGATCCTGGTTCCTGCAGCTTGGTAGGTTGCAAATGTCACCTCACTATTTAAGAAGAGAGGGAGAGAGAAAACGGAATTACAGACCTTGTTAGCCTTACATCAGTTATTGGGAAAATGTTAGAATCTATTCTAAAGGATGCGATAAATAGACACTTGGATAATAATAAACTGATTGGGCGTAGTCAACATGGATTTATGAATGGGAAATCATGTTTGATGAACCTCTTGGAGTTTTTTGAGGATGCTAGTAACAAAATTGATAAAGGGGAGTCAGCATACCATGGTATGCTTGGATTTTCAGAAGGTTTTTGATAAAGTCCCCACCTGAGGTTGGTTAGCAAAATTAAAGCACATGGGTTAGAAGGTGATAAACTGGCATGGATTAAGGATTGGTTAACAGGCAGAAAGCAGAGAGTAGGAATAAATACGTCATTCTCGCGTTGGCAGGCTGTGATGCGTGGGGTACTGGAAGGATCAGTGCTTGGGCCCCAGCTATTCACAATATATATCAATGATTTGGATGTGGGGACCAAATGTAATATTTCCAAGTTTGCGGATGACACAATACTAGGTGGGAAAGTGTGTTGTGAGGAAGATGCAAAGTGGCTTCAAGGGGATTTGGACAGACTTAATGGGCAAGAATGTGGCAGATGGAATATTATGTGGAAAAATATGAGGTTATCCACTTTGGTAGGAGGAATAGATGTGCAGATTATATCTTAAATGGTAAGAGATTAGAAAGTGTAAATGCACAAAGGGACCTGGGTGTCCTTGTCAATAAGTCACTGAAACCTAACATACAGGTGCAGCAAGCAATTAAGAAGGCCAACGGTATGTTAGCCTTTATTGCAAGAGGATTTGAGTACATGAGCAGTGAAGCCTTGCTTCAATTGTATAAAACCTTGGTTAGACCGCACCTGGAGTACTGCATGCAATATAGGTCCCCTTACCTTAGGAAGGATATTATTGCCATAGAGGGAGTGCAACAAAGGTTCACCAGACTTGTTCCCGGAATGGCGGGACTGTCCTATGAAGAGAGATTGGGGAAACTGGGCCTATGTTCTCTAGAGTTTCGAAGAATGAGAGGTTGATCTCATTGAAACCCACAAAACACTTCAAGGGATAGACAGGGTAGATGCAGCTAAGATGTTTCCCCTGGTTGGGGTGTCTAGAACCAGGGGGCACAATTTCAAAATAAGGGGGAAGCCACTTAGGACAGCGATGAGGAGAAATTTCTTTACTCAGAGGGTTGTGAATCTTTGGAATTCTGTGCCCCAGAGGGCTGTGGAAGCTCAGTCGTTGAGTAGGTTTAAAGCAGAGATTGGCAGATTTCTAAATACCAATGACATAAGGGGATGTGAGGTAGTTATGGCAGAAACCCTCAACTTATTCAAAAGGAATCTGGGTATGCACCTCTAGTACCGTAATCTGCAGGGCTATGGACCAAATGCTGTAAAGTGGGATTAGTGGATGAGTGGATAATTTTTCGGCCAGCACAGACACGATGGGCCAAGTGGCCTCTTTCTGCACTGTAAACTTTGTGATTCTATGAAATGTTTATTACTCATGTATTAATACATAGGCATTTAAATGGTTACAATGTATTGGCTAAGATACTAACAGATGCATCATTAATTTCTACATTTTGCTTAGACATGTGGCTGTTCTGGTGGAGACCATCAAGAAGGGCATTTCGGATGCTGATGCAGAAGCCAGACAGGAAGCTAGAAAGTATGGAACTGCTACAGAACTGATTAAATTTTTAAGACTGTACATTAACTCTGCTCCAGAGTAGCACTGAGCTTTTTATTAAATTATAAAGTAACAGTTTGTTGATATGTAATGCACACAGAAAATATATATAAATCGGAATTATATTTGTAGTCTACATTGATCTTCAATTACACAAATATTTCTTTGTTAAATATCAACCTATTTAATAAACTGCATTTCTGCCCATTGAGCACAATAAACGTTATGTCACAAGCTGCTACAAAACTATTACCCTCATACTGCTTTAGACAATTCTGTTTAGCTCCCTCAGTGGTTTTAAAAGAAAAATTGGATTGATACAGTTCCAAGTCATATAGAACAGAAGACCTCAACTTATTTTACTGATCCATGCTAAGGTGGTTCATTTCATCCAAGGCAATAGTTACAACACTTCGATGGGCCAAAGGGCCTATTTTTGTGCTATATAACTCTATGACTGTATGACACCACAATTAGCCTCAGTCCCTGAGCTTATGAAGAGAATATTCAGCCAAGATTCCCGTGCCTGGCCATGATCCACTGTCTGTTGCTTAAAGGTGCTTGTGTTTGTTTCTCCGAGAGTAATGTTTGGCTCAGCTACATTTTCTCACCATAAACAAGCAGCTTGTCGACTGTCACCTTGACTCATGCATGGGAATGGCAGCTTCACTGGAGTGTCACAGGGCTGCTAGTGCCTGTGTAACTGTACTTAACTAAGAGTTATCATTTTGAGAACAGGAGAAAATGGAGGAAAGGGTTATATTGCCTTTCCTGCATGTTTTTTCAGTGAATTCTGGTTTTTAATTGCAATTAAAATTTGAAATTGTGCATATTTTTATTTACTCAACATTAAGCGGAGGAAATTATGTAAATCAAAAACTACCCTTTCCCATTTGAACCTAATTATTTCATTTCTTTTCTATTGCAATGTAGCTCTTTTCATATTTGACTTTGACTTTTTCCTAGAAATTAGTTGGAGGCTATCTATTACATTGCTTACAGATGAGCACCTAATGTTCCTTTCAAATACTGAAACTTGTGATGTTTAATTTTTCTGAATAGAACGTATTGGAGTCTTCGCAACCATTTTTCTGCAGAAGCTGATGCATTGTACAACTCCCTGGAGCCTTCGTATCAAAAAAGTTTTCAGGCTCACCTGAAGAGTTCCACCAGCGCTGCATCTCTCCCTCATTCGGACCGATCCTCTTCCAGCTCACAAGAGAGCCTTAAGTATGAAAGGATTATTTTTAAAATTATTTTCCTGAAAGTAAATTTCTGAATAGCTCAGGATCCTTTCATTATATATAGTATCAACATTTTTTGCCAATAGATTAAGTTGTCAAAAAAGTCACAAATTGAGCATGTTGAGAGTCTGCCACTGTTTTGCGTTGCTTGGAAAGTGTGGTCAGCAGAACTGTGCCACCAACATGCTCAACTTGCATTTTAACTGGAAATCCGAGCTGTGGGGAAGGACTGTGATCTTGATCATAACAAAAATTATTTGCAAAATTCACTTGGAAGTTCTGTCATTGACGCACAGCACCTTTAAAGACTCCTAATGCAGGTGGGAAGTATACAGTAAATGGCAGAACCCTTGGGAGTATTGACAGGCAGAGAGATCTGGGCGTACAGGTCCACAGGTCACTGAAAGTGGCAACGCAGGTGGATAAGGTAGTCAAGAAGGCATACGGCATGCTTGCCTTCATGGGTCAGGGCATGGAGTATAAAAATTGGCAAGTCATGCTGCAGCTGTACAGAACCTTAGTTAGGCTACACTTAGAATATTGCGTGCAATTCTGGTCGCCACGCTACCAGAAGGACGTGGAGGTTTTGGAGAGGGTACATAAGAGGTTTACCGGGATGTTGCCTGGTCTGGAGGGCATTAGATGTGAGGAGAGGTTGGATAAACTTGGATTGTTTTCACTGGAACGATGGAGGTGGAGGGGCGACATGATAGAGGTTTATAAAATTATGAGCGGCATGGACAGAGTGGATAGTCAGAAGCTTTTTCCCAGGGTGGAAGAGTCAGTTACTGGGGGACATAGGTTTAAGGTGTGAGGGGCAAAGTTTAGAGGGGATGTGCGAGGCAAGTTCTTTACACAGAGGGTGGTGAGTGCCTGGAACTTGCTGTCGGGGGAGGTGGTGGAAGCAGGTACGATAGCGACGTTTAAGAAGCATCTTGACAAATACATGAAAAGGATGGGAATAGAGGGATATGGGCCCCGGAAATGTGGAGGGTTTTAGTTTAGACAGGCATCAAGATCGGCGCAGGCTTGGAGGGCCGAATGGCCTGTTCCTGTGCTGTACTGTTCTTTGTTCTTTGACTCATCGTAAATTGAGCTTGTTTGGTGGAAGCAGTAAACAATGTAGGAATTATTCTACTCATTCGAACTCCTTGTTTATAGCACTTACAAATTGTAGCTCTTTCATGCTTCAAGAATGCATGCTGCTGGATAATTATTGTCTCTTTGTATTGTTTAGTTTAGAAATACAGCACTGAAACAGGCCCTTCGGCCCAACGAGTCTGTGCCGACCATCAACCACCCATTTATACTAATCCTACACTAATCCCATATTCCTACCACATCCCCACCTGTCCCTATATTTCCCTACCACCTGCCTATACTGGGGACAATTTATAATGGCCAATTTACCTACCAACCTGCAAGTCTTTTGGCTTGTGGGAGGAAACCGGAGCACCCGGAGAAAACCCACGCAGACACAGGGAGAACTTGCAAACTCCACACAGGCAGTATCCAGAATTGAACCCGGGTCGCTGGAGCTGTGAGGCTGCGGTGCTAACCACTGCGCCACTGTGGTTGGTGAATCTCTGCTTCCAGGTTCTAAATTTTACACTTATGAAATATTGACTACAGATAAATTTGCTCATTCAGGAAATCTGGAGTTCGGGAGACCAGTAGTATGAGATGTGTAAAAATATGAACAAGATTTATCCTCTAATCGTCATAGCCTGGACTTTTGATAGGCTAAAAAATACAGCCTTGAAACATGTTTGCACCTCCTTGAGAGTGGGAAACAAAGAAGGTAAAAGGTTTAACCTTAATTTCTGAGTAGAAATGAGGGAAAGCATTTAAGAGGAAAATGATGTAATAGTTTCTATTGGGGTGAACATTGCAGCTATAAAGTAAAACTAGATACAAAATGAGAGATGTGGGTGGGGTGAAGCGGGCGGGTGGGGGAGGTGGCAGTGGGGAAAGGATGATGAAAAGTTAAGCAGAACAAAATGTTGAAATGTAATTTTTGGGGGGCTAAAATTACACTGAATATTCAAGACCATGTGCTGTCTTCAACGGCATAGCTAATCAGAATGAACAAGTTTTTTTTTTACTTTTTCATCGGATGTGAGCGTCATTTGTTGCCCATCCCTAATTGCCTTTGAGGATGTCGTGGTTAGCTGCCTTCTTAAACCACTGCAATCCAACTTGTGTAGGTACACCCACAATGCTGTTAGAAAGGGTGTTCCAGGTTTTTGACCCTGCGACAGTGAAGCAATGGTGATAGAGTTACAAGTGAGAATGGGGTGTGACTTGGAGGGGAACTTGCAGGTGGTGGTGTTCCCTTGCTTCTGCTGCCCTTGTCTTTCTAGGTGGTAGAGGTTGCGGGTTTGGAAGGTGCTGTTGAAGGAGGCACGATGAGTTGCTGCAGCGCATCTTGTATATGGTGTACACTGCTGCCACTGTGTGTCGGTGGTGGAGGGAGTTAATGTTCAAGGTGATGGACAGGGTGTTGCTTTGTCCTGGATGGTGTCGAGCTTCTTGAGTGTTGTTGGAGCTGCACCCATCCAGGCAAGTGGAGAGTATTCCATCACGCTCCTGACTTGCGCCTTGCAGGTGGTAGACATGCTTTGGGGAGTCAGGAGGTGAGTTACCCGCTGCAGAATTCCCCCCATATTTATATGGTTGGTATAGTAAAGTTTCTGGTCAACGGTAACCCCCCCCCCAGGATATTGATAATTCAAATTTATCGAAGTCAGGCTTTGAATTTTTCCCACTGCCGGTCCCAATTTTGTTATTTTTCCAGAGGTCACAACTTTGCTATACATGAAGAAAGCCCTGCTTTTTTAACCATTAAGACATAAGATGCACCTTTATTTAAAAGCTTAGTTGGATGCTCCTTTTTCTTCAATTACGTGCACTGATTTGTTGCTGACTACAAAACTTGATTGTATTAATTTGAAGAGCCGCAGATGTTTTTGTTAAAAAGGTTGCATTTTAGTTTTTCTGTGCATTGCATCTTGCAATTTTGTTACTTTTGAATGGTCCTGTTTCTTCAATGAACAGGCTGTGATTTTGTTTTTGGAAAACCTAAGAGGCTCTGACTCCTTTTAACTAAAAAAAAGTTCTGAGCTACCAGTTTCTTTAACTTTAGGAGATCCCAGTTTTTGTAGATTCACAAAGATGACTTTTTTTGATTTTTATTACACTTCAAATAGATATAACATTTAATATGAAAATTCCCCATGTAATCGCTTCTAACTAATGTTCTTATGTAAATTGTTGCCTGTCACTGTTAATGAACCAAATAAATCACTCAAAGTGCTCTTTCAAAAGAGTTTCCTCTGCCATTTTTCATTAGCAATTAGAATTTATGTCCAAAATCAGATTTTAACCAAAATAAAGAAAGCTCCTCGTTCCACAATAACATGATTACGTTTACTGATTGCTGTTAATATCTTAATTACAATTTTTATTTCAAGCCCACAACATCTCTTTTGAGGATGTCATTAACATGGTTGACTGGGAAAGGTCTATGAACAAGAGAAAAGGCCACCTTAAATTTAGTCTTCAGTAATGAGCTTGAACTGATTAATTATCTAACACCTGCCTAACAATAACAAAAGCATGATGTAGTTCAATATTAGGCTTGAGAGGGCGAAGGGTGAGTAACAAACCCAAGTTTTACATTTGGGGAAGACTGATCTTGAAGGCACAAATTGACCCCCATAGATGAGCAGATCTATTTATGCATTAACAATGGTAGAATACAAGATGTGTACATACAACTAAAGGACTTGAACTTGACTTGTGTAATTAAACAAGGGATGCAATATAAAACTAAACGAAAGGGCTTATATGAAGGCAAAAAATGGCAGACCAGGCGAGATGTGAAAAATAGTGGGAAGGGGACAGCTAATGTTAATAAGACGAGCCTTAAGGCTTTGTGCCTTAACGCGTGGAGCATTCGCAATGAAGTGGATGAATTAATTGTGCAAATAGACGTAAACGGATATTATCTAGTCGGGATTACAGAGACATGGCTGCAGGGTGACCAGGGATGGGAAATGAACATCCAGGGGTATTCAGGATTTAGGAAGGACAGCCAAAAAGTAAAAAGCGGTGGAGTTGCATTGCTGGTTAAAGAGGAAATTAACACAATAGTGAGGAAGGATATTAGCTCTGACGATGTGGAATCTGTATGGGTAGAGCTGCGAAACACTAAGGGGCAAAAAAGGTTAGCGGGGGTTGTATTTCGACCCCCAAACTGTATTGGTGATGTTGGGAATGGCATTAAACAGGAAATTATACACGCATGCGATAAAGGAACATCTAATTATGGATGCTTTTAATCTGCATATAGATTGGGCAAATCAAATTAGTCGCAATATCGTAGAGGAGGAATTCATGGAGTGTATACAGGATGGTTTTTTGGACCAATGTGTTGAGGAACCAACGAGAGAACAGGCCATCCTAGACTGGGAATTGTGTAATGAGAGAGGAATAATTGACAATCTAGTTGTGCGAGACCCCTTGGGGACGGGCGACCATAATATGATAGAATTCTTCTTCAAGACGGAGAGTGACGTCGTCGATTCTGAGACTAGGGTCCTGAATCTTAGTAAAGGAAACTACGAAGGTATGAGGCGCAAGTTGGTTATGATGGATTAAGAAATGTTACTTAAAGGGATGACGGTGGATAGGCAATGGCAAACATTCAAAGAGCGCATGTATGAACTGCAACAATTATTTATCCCTGTCTGGCGCAAAAGTAAAACAGGAAAGGTAGCCAAACCATGGCTTACAAGGGAAATTAGAGATAGCATTAGATCCAAGGAAGAGGCATACAAATTTGCCAGAAAAAACAACAGACCTGAGGATTGGGAGCAGTTTAGAATTCAGCAAAGGAGGACCAAGGGATTGATTAAGAAGGGGAAAATAGAGTACGAGAGTAAGCTTGCGGGGAACATAAAAACTGACTGTAAAAAGTTTCTATAGGTATGTGAAGAGAAAAAGATTGGTGAAGACAATTGTAAGTCCCTTACAGTCAGAAACGGGAATTTATTATGGGGAACGAAGAAATGACTAACCAACTAAATGCATACTTTGGTTCTGTCTTCACAAAGGAGGACACAAATAACATACCAGAAATGTTGGGGAACACAGGGTTTAATGAGAGGGAGGAACTGAAGGAAATCAGTATTAGGAGAGGAGTGGTGTTGGGGGAATTGATGGGATTGAAGGCTGATAAATCCCCAGGGCCTGATAATCTGCATCCCAGAGTACTTAAGGAAGTGGCCCTGGAAATAGTGGATGCATTGGTGGTCATCTTTCAAGATGCTATAGACTCTGGAACAGTTCCTACAGATTGGAGGATAGCTAATGTCATCCCATTATTTAAAAAGGGAGGTAGAGAGAAAACGGAATTATAGGCCAGTCAGCCTGACGTCGGTAGTGAGGAAAATTCTAGAGTCCATTATCAAAGATTTTATAGCAGAGTACTTGGAGAACAGTGGTAGAATCGGACAGAGTCAGCATGGATTTACGAAAGGGAAATCATGCTTGACAGATGTACTAGAATTCTTCGAGGATGTAACTAGTAGAGTTGATGAGGGGGAGCCGGTGAATGTGGTTTATTTGGACTTCCAGAAGGCTTTCGACAAAGTCCCACATAAGAGATCAGCGTGTAAAATTAAAGCGCGTGGGATTGGGAGTAGTATATTGTGATGGATAGAAAATTGGTTGGCTGACAGGAAGCAAAGAGTAGGAATAAATGGGTCTTTTTTCCCAATGGCAGGCAGTGACTATTGGGGGACTGCAGGGATCGGTGCTAGGACCCCAGCTATTCACAAAATACATTTATGATTCAGATGAGGGAACTAAATGCAATATCTCCAAATTTGCAGATGACACAAAACTGGATGGGAGGGTGAGTTGTGAGGAGGATGCAGAGAGGCTTCAGGGTGATTTGGACAAGTTGAGTGAGTGGACGAATGCATGGCAGATGCAGTATAATGTAAATAGATGTGAGGTTATCCACTTTGGTAGCAAAAACAGGAAGGTAGATTATTATCTGAACGGCTATAAACTGAGACAGGGGAATATGCAGCGAGACCTGGGTGTTCTTGTACACCAGTCGCTGAAGGTAAGCATGCAGGTGCAGCAGGCAGTAAAAAAGGCAAATGGTATGTTGGCCTTCATTGCGAGAGGATTCGAGTACAGGAGCAGAGATGTCTTGCTGCAGTTATACAGGGCCGTGGTGAGGCCACACCTGGGATATTGTGTGCAGTTTTGGTCTCCTTATCTGAGGAAGGATGTTCTTGCTATAGAGGGAGTGCAGCGAAAGTTTACCAGACTGATTCCTGGGATGGCGGGACTGATGTATGAGGAGAGATTGAGTCATTTAGGATTATATTCGCTGGAGTTCAGCAGCGTGAGGGTGGATCTCCTAGAAACCTAGAAAATTTGAACAGGACTTGACAGGGTAGATGTAGGAAGGATGTTCCCGATGGTGGGGCAGTCCACAACCAGAGGTCATGGTTTAAGGATACAGGGTAAACCTTTCAGGACTGAGATGAGGATAAAGCTCCTCTTCACCCACAGAGTGGTGAGCCTGTGGAATTCGCTACCACAGAAAAGCAGTTGAGGCCAAAACATTGTATGTTTTCAAGAAGGAGTTAGATATAGTTCTTGGGGCGAAAGGGATCAAAGGATGTGGGGGGTAAGCGGGAACAGGTTACTGAGTTTGGATGAGCATCCGTAATCATAATGAATGGCGTAGCAGGCTCGAAGGGCCTACTCCTCCTATTTTCTGTTTTCATGTCCAAAATAGCAAAGGGATACAAAGGAAGTGGTAAGAGCGACAAAAAGAAAACAGCTTGTGAGAGATATCAAGGACAGTACTAATAATTTTTACCAATATATTCAAGAGAAAGAGGGTGTTCAAGAGTAATATGGGTCCCTTAATGAAAGACACATTTGATATTGGAAATCAGGAAATGGTAGACTTACTAAATAGGTACTTTGTATCGGATGAGGATAAAATACCAGAGATTCTAGAAAAACTAAAAAGAATCCAAGGTACTAGGTTTAATGTAAGTTTTTTTTTAAAGATGGAGAAATGAGTGAGCTTGAAGATAAAAAAAAAAATCTCCAGAATCTTGATTGAGCAATTGTCACCTTGGATTGGAAGATTACCAGTGATATTCCATTACTTAAAAAGGGTAGGAGAGACGAGCAAGGGAATCATAGGCCTACTAGTCTCATATCAGTTGGGGGGAAATTGCTCGAATCAGTTATCAAGGACAGTGTGACTGAGTATTTGGACAAATATGAGGTAATCAGAGACAGCCAGCATGGATTTGCAGCAGGTAAGTCATGTATATTGAACCTGGTTACATATTTTTGAGGATGTAACTAACGTGATGTCTATGGATGTAATTTATATGGATTTCCAGGAGTCTTTCAACAAAGTTCCATGCAAGGGATTGTGAACAAAAATTAGAGTGCTTGGAATTGGAAGCAACCTATTGTTATGAGCAGGGAATTAGGAGACAGAGAACAGGAATAATCGATATGCACTCAAATTGGCAGAATCTGATTAGTGGTGTTCCCACTTTAGTGGGATCTGTGATGGGCCACAGCTTTTCACTATATAAGTGATTTGGATGAAAGAATAGATAGCCGTGTATCTAAGTTTACTGATGACATTGTTCGGTGACACAGTAAGTAGTGTAGATGGGCGCAGAAAGTTAGAAAGGGGCATTGATTGTTTAAGTGAGTGGGAAAAACTGGCAGATGGAGTTCAGTGCGGGAACGTGAGAGGTTTGGACCTAAGAAAGATAGACCAGGGTATTTTTGAACTGTTGAGAAGCTAGGAACTGTGGAAGAGAGATTGAGGGGTCCAAGTACAGAAATCACTAAAAACTAGTCGACAGGAACAGAAAATAATTTAAAAGACTAATGGCTTTTATCACAAGAGATTTAGAATACAAAGGGGTGGAAGTTATGTTAGAGCTGCGCAGAACTCTGATTAAATCTTATTTAGAATATTGTGTTTAATTCTTGGCACCGCATCTCAAAGGATATATTGGCCTTGGAGAGAGCCATAAAGAGTTAATTTATGAGAGCAGGTTACATAGAAAAATGGGGCAGAACCATAAAATTACAATTCGGCTATTCAGGGGTGATGTGAGGAAGCACTTCTTTACACAAAGGGTCGTGGAAATCTGGAACACTACTCCCCAAAGAGCTTTTAAGATTACATGAATTGAGATTGATGCATTTTTGTTAGACCAGGGCATTAAGGGTTATGAAACCAAGGTGAGTAAATGGAGCAGGCACAAGGGGCTCAATGGCCCTCCTGTTCCTGCATTCTTGTAATGTCATCTATCTACACTTCCAGAAGGTTCTGCACAAGTGGTTATTAGCATAAAAAGGAGTGCACCGAATTGGAGTTAACCTTGTCACATGGTTGGTAATTGTTTGGGAGGTAGGAGATAGCGAATAGGGATAAAAGATTCTGTTTTTGATTGGTGGGGTGTGACGTGTTCAGGGATTACAATGTTTCACCATATATATTGACTTAGATGTCGGAATTGAGAACTGTGTATATGCAAATTTTCTGACAACACTGTTAAGCGGCATAGTAAATAGTATAGATGGGAGCAGAAAATTGCAAAGGGGTATTGGTAGATTAGTTGAGTGGGCAAAACTGGCAGATGGAATTCAATGTGTGGAAGTATGAGGTCATCCACTTTTGGATCTGAGAAAGACCAATTGGAATATTTTCTTGCAGATTAGGAACTTTGGGGAAAGAAAGAAAGGCTTTGATTTATTTAGTGCCCTTCATGACCTTTGGATGTCCCAAAGCACATCATAACCATTTAACTACTTTTGAAGTGTAGTCACTGTTGCACTGTAGAAGAAATTAGATTTAGGTGTCCATATTACGTACATCAACTAAAACTAGTGCACATGTACGAAAAGCAAACAAAAAGTTATTGGAATGTTAGCCTTTATTTCAGGAGGATTGGAATTCAAAAGTGAGGAAATGATATAGTTATACAGAGCCTCGATCAGACTCCATTTGGACTACTGCATTCAATTTAGAGCACTGAATTTCAGGTGCAATATTTTAACCTTAGAAAGGATGTAGTGTAGATTGACTAGAATGATACCAGTGCTTGAAGGGTTAATTCTGGAACTGAATAGATTCTAACAGATTGTAAGAGCTTTTATAACTACATAAAAAGGAAGAGTAGCTAAAGTAGAAGTTGGTCTCTTAGAGGCAGAGACAGGAGAAATCATCGTGGGGAATGAGGAAATGGCAGAGGCATTGAACAAATATTTTGTGTCTGTCTTCACAGTAGAAGACACAAGTTCCATACCAGAAATAGGCAGTAACCTAGGGGCTAAAAAGAGTGAGGAAATTAAGGATATTGATATCAGCTGAGAAAGAGTATTGGAGTAACTTGAAGGACTAAAATCTGACAAGTCCCCGGGACAAGGTGGCCTACATCCTAGGGTTCTAAAAGAGATAGCTGCAGCGATAGTGGACGCGCGAGCTATGATTTTCCAGAATTCCTTAAATTCAGGAATGGTCCCGTCAGATTGGAAGTTGGCAAATGTTATGCCACTTTTCAAGAAAGGAGGTAGAGAGAAAACAGGGAACTAAAGGCCAGTTAGCCTAACATCAGTTGTTCGGAAGATGCTGGAAACTATTATTAAACAAGTCTTAACATTGCATTTGGAAAAGCATAGAATGATTAGAACAAGTCAGCATGGTTTTACTAAAGGGAGATCCTGTTTGACAATTGTATTAGAGTCGTTTTGAGGATGTAACTAGTAGGGTAGATAAAGAAGAACCAGTAGATGTAGTATACCTGGATTTTCAAAAGTCATTCCATCAGGTGCTACATAAAAGATTAATAGGCAAGGTAAGAGCTCATGGTGTTGGGAGTAATATATTAGCATGGATAGAGGATTGGTTAACAGGAAGCAGAGAGTGGGCATAAATGGAGCATTTTCAAGTTGAGAGGCAGTGAATAGTAGGGTGCCGCAAGGAGCAGTGCTGGGATCTCAGCTATTTACACTCTATATTAATGATCTGGATGAAGAGACAGAGTAATGTATCTAAGTTTGCTGATGATGCAAAGCTCAGTAGAAAGGGAAGCTGCAGGGAGGATGTAGAGAGGCTGCAAAGAGATATAGACAGGTTAAGTGAGTGGGCAGCAACTTGGCAAATGGAGTATAATGTTAGGAAGTGTGAAGTTGTTTACTTTGGTCGTAAAAATAGGAAAGCTAAATATTTTGTGAAATGTGAGAAACAGGTAAGTGTTGTTGTTCAGAGAGACTTAGGGGTACTCGTAGAAGGCACGCACAAAGTTAACTTGTAGGTGCAGCAGGCTATTAGGAAGGCAAATGGCATGTTGGCCTTTATTGCAAGGGGATTGGAGTACAGGAATAAAGAAGTCTTACTAAAATTGTACAGGGCTTTGGCGAGACTACACCTGGAATACTGTGTGCAGTTTTGGTCTCCACATTTAAGAAAGGATATACTTGCACTGGAGGCAGTGCAGCGAAGATTTACTAAATTGGTCCCTGGGATGATGAGAGGCTGAGTAAATTGGGCCTATATTCTCGAGTTTGGAAGAGTGAGAGGCAATCTGATTGAGACATACAAGATTCTGACAAGGCTTGATAGGGTAGAAGCTGAGATATTGTTCCCACTGGTCAGGGAATCTAGATCACGGGAACACAGTCTCAGGATAAGGGGTCAATCATTCAGGACTGAGGTGAGGAGAAATTACTACACTGAAAGGGTTCTAATTCTTTGGAATTCTCTCCCCCAGAGGGTTGTGGATGCTCCATTGTTGAATATATTTAAGGCTGGGATAGATAGATTTTTGGTCTCGCAGGGAATCGAGGGATATGGGGAGCAGGCAGGAAAGTGGAATTGAAGCCCAAGATCAGCCATGGTAGTATTGAATGGTGGAGCAGGCTCAGTGGGCCATATGGACTCCTTCTGCTCCGATTTCTTGTGTTCTTGAAGAGTGACATTGAATCGTGACTTCCAGTTTTGGGCCCCTCCGACGACCACATGCGCAGGATTCCTCTGGTCAAATAATTTCTGTGCATTCACATTGCGTGTGTGCCTGACCTTCCAAAAGCACGTCCCATTTTGCTGCCATTCCTGCAGCAGATCCAGGTATAAAGTGGACAGGGGAGGAAAATACAAAGCAGGTCTATGGAGAACTGGGAGAGCACAGTGCCAGTATGTATTGGGAGATGGGAGAGGATGATGCAGTTGTAACGGGGGTAGGTAAGAGGAGAGCACACTCCAGATCTAAGGTTGGGGAAGTGGAGTGTGCATTGCAGGTCGAACAGAGCATGGGGCAAGATGGAGAACGTGATCCATCTCCACTGCAGGATCTCCCTCTCCCTGGTTTGGCCTAGGTCACATTTTCCCTTTCCTCTCACCCACACCCATCCCAGTCCACCTGTTCCCTGTTAATTGGGCCTGGAGCATTCTCTTGAGCAGAAAGGCAGCGAGTCCATTTTTCAGAAGGCCCAACACAAGTAATGTCATCGGACTTGGAAGCAAATAAAGATTCATTTCCCGCATGTTATCAACTAGCCTGGAAGTCGGGTCACAGTGTCACTATTCACTTCATAATGCAAAAGGTGACCACCACCACCCCACACCCTTCCAAATGTCCTAGTCAATAAATGTGAAAACAATGAAGCAATACATGATGCACACACAATGTGCTGTCAGTCACTGCAGAGCTCTCCCAGAGTGTTTAATTTTGCAGAGATTGGCAACAGCTTCCTGTTCCTGGTTGACACAACAATGTTATCCTATGCATAGCCGGGCCGGCCAATGACATCACTGAGCATGCTCTGGAACACCCAATGATGCCACTCTTAGTACATGCCGAAAACATTCTGCATGGACTCGATGGGCTGAATGGCCTCCTTCTGTACCATAAATGACTATGACTGTGATGATGTTGCTCAAATTCATTCTTGCTGATTGAAATATGCGTCACTGAACCAACCTTGCAGCTTAAATAATGTAAAATGGTCAATGCTGTGGATTTGACAAATTCAGCTTCAGGGAAATGGCTACAGCACACCATTTGATCTTGCAATGCCTATTAATGGGGTCACATATTTGCATGGGTCCACAAGTCGATTGTTAAGTTGGCCTAGCATGGAGGGTATTCAAAGTCAAAGCGAAGTGCATGGCTGCTCCATGCGGAGACCTTATTCCTCCAGCAGATGGGAGTTTTTACAGATCATGCTGATAGTTTGCCCCGCATGATTCGTTGTTGACAACACTTTGCACAAATTAGTGCCTTGCAGCCCTCTATAGAGTGGGGCCTGTTTGCCCAGAGTGGCCAGTCTTCACATCTACTTCATTCACCTGCTTGTCCATTTGGTCAACCCTAAACAAAGGAAGGAGCTGCTCTTCTGCCTGGCCACGGGACTAGTTTCGTGCCTCCTCACTGGCTTTTTTAGTATCTTGGTACATAACACTTCAACAGTTACCACCAACCTCCAGTTGGGAAGAGCCAAAATTCTGTGACAATCACAGTAAAGCCTTTACAGTATCAGCAGTCAGCCATTGACATGCTGAAGGGAAATACTGTAATATTGAAGAGTGACACCATTTTATAAAACTGCTGAATGCTTAGAGAAAACAGCAGCTTGGTGTCTTGAGAAGGACCCATCATGCACCTGATCCACACACTATTACTGGATGAATCCCAGAGTAGTAGTGAACAGGCCGAGCTGATCAGCAACTTTGAGGAGACATCTGTTTCTCTCTGGAGACGATGTACACAAAAGGCCTCTGTTGAGGAATCCAGGATCAAAATCTCAGGGCTACAGGTTGTTCAAGATCAATGGCTCGAGAAGATTTGTCTCACGTGCAGGCAGTGGAGACAGTCTCCTCTCTAGTGCTGATGATAGAACAATTGGAGGAGTCCAGAATCCAGAGCTTCAATGCAATGAGGGAGGTAGGACATGAATTTGAGCCCTTCGCCCTGGAGTTTCCTTCCTAAACCACTCTGTCCCTTCGCCCCTCTTTCCTCACCAAAACCTACCTCTTTAACCAAGCTTTTAGTCACCTATCCTCATTGGCTCAGTTTCCATTTTTGCCTGATTACAGCACCTTGAAATGTTTCCCTCTGTTATAGGAGCAGGTTGCTCTGTTGCCATGTTAAGGCTCTCTGAAGATGGCAGATGTTTTGGAATCATAGAATAGTTACATCACAGAAGGAGGTCATTCAGCCCGTCATGTCTGTACTGGCTGGCTCTAAGAGCAGCTCAGCTAGTCGCACTCCCCTGCCTTTTCCCCGTAGCCCTGCAAATTTTCTCTTTTATTACCCGTCTCCCTTTTGAAAGCCACAATTGAATCTGCCTCCACCACACCAAAAGCAAAATACTGTGGACGCTGGAAATTTGAAATAAAAATGGAAAATGCTGGGAATAGTCAGCAGATCTGGCAGCATACGTGGAGAGAGAAACCGAGTTAATGTTTCAGGTCTGTGACCTTTCATCGTAACGCTTCCATCTGGTGTTATGTCTGCTTCGCTACAAATTCTGCCTTTGATGCTCTCTGAGCACGTGAGTGTGCCCGAGCTGTCTATTGACAGTTGGGCCAAATTTAATGCATTCTAGCATAACCTCACTGAGCTCCCTCTCATAAAGAAGCAAAAAAGGAAACCATGCCATCTTGTTCCAGTCAGCAGACTAGACACATGCTTTTGGTGGTCATTTGTCTGTTAGTGGAGCAGCCACACTGCTCTAATGCTTTAAGCACTGCATGTTGCCACATCCAATATTAGCACTTTGTGTATGTTAGTGCTGTACGTTATTTGAACGTAGGAGTGTTAACACTGTGCCTTGTCTGAACTCGGTAGTGTTAGCGCTGTGCTCTGTGAAGCTCTACGTTTGAATTCTGATGTAGCACAGCACTAACACTCATGAGTTCAGATAAGGCTCAGTATGAACACTCCACCCTGCAGCCTGCCTGCCAATGACTGAATCAAATTAAGCATTGCATGCAGAGTGCTGGCCAATTATACCTCCCACTTCCTGGTGGTGTCACTGTATTTTTCATTCACTGTAACATTGTGGTTGGCAAATGCAACCTTACATTTTGTGGACACATTCTGGAAACTTGGCTCGTATTTTCTTGAGTTTAGAAGGTAATCTGATCAAGGGGTTTAAAATGATGATGGAATTCAATGGGGTAAATACAGAGAAACTATTTCCATTTGTGGGGGAATCCAAAAGAAGAGAGCATAATCTTAAGTTTGGAGTTAGGCCATTCAGGAGTGAAATCATGAGACACTTTTTCCACATAAAAGGTAGTGGAAATCTGGAATTCACTCCCCAAAAGGCTATCGGTGCCGGATTAATTGCAATCTTCAGGACTCACAACAATAGATTTTCATTAAGTAAGAGGAATATGGAGCAAGATAGTTAAATGGAGTCGGGATACAGATCAGCTATGATCTAATTGAATGACAGAGCATGCTCGAGGGCTGACTGGACTACTCCTGTTCCTATATTCTTTCACAAACCTGGGATTTGACTAAGTATTTTAATATCACATCAAATGGAGAGATCTTTTAATTACATCCCAGCAGTTTGCATATGTGGTGTTAGCAGAATTTCCCAGCACACAACCTGTGCATCAACAGGACCTGAAATGTAGAAGGGTTTGACTCTTTATCATGTGAGGATTTGAGTGTGTGCTTGTTTTTTCCAAAAAGCTTTGCATTAAATTGCAGATTGAATTGTCAATAATTTATTGTCTCATTTCTTTAAATTTCATTGGCAGATAACACAGAGGGTAGCAGTGGAAGGGTGCTTTTCTGAATGGAGGGATGTGACTAGTGGTGTTCCGCAGGGATCAGTGCTGGGACCTTTGCTCTTTGTAGTATATATAAATGATTTGGAGGAAAATGTAGCTGGTCTGATTAGTAAGTTTGCGGATGACACACAGGTTGGTGGAGTTGCGGATAGTGATGAGGATTGTCAGAGGATACAGCAGGATATGGATCGGTTGGAGACTTGGGCAGAGAAATGGCAGATGGAGTTTAATCCGGACAAATGTGAGGTAATGCATTTTGGAAGATCTAGTGCAGGTGGGAAGTATACAGTAAATGGCAGAACCCTTAGGAGTATTGACAGGCAGAGAGATCTGGACGCACAGGTCACTGAAAGTGGCAACGCAGGTGGATATGGTAGTCAAGAAGGCATACGGCATGCTTGCCTTCATGGGTCAGGGCATAGAGTATAAAAATTGGCAAGTCATGCTGCAGCTGTACAGAACCTTAGTTAGGCCACACTTAGAATATTGCGTGCAATTCTGGTCGCCACACTACCAGAAGGACGTGGAGGCTTTGGAGAGGGTACAGAAGAGGTTTACCGGGATGTTGCCTGGCCTTGAGAGGATTAGCTATGAGGAGAGGTTGGGAAAAACTCGGATTGTTTTCACTGGAACGATGGAGGTGGAGGGGCGACATGATGGAGGTTTACAAAGTTTATGAGCGGCGTGGACAGAGTGGATAGTCAGAAGCTTTTTCCCAGGGTGGAAGAGTCAGTTACTGGGGGACATAGGTTTAAGGTGAGAGGGGCAAAGTTTAGAGGGGATGTGCGAGGCAAGTTCTTTACGCAGAGGTGGTGAGTGCCTGGAACTTGCTGCCGGGGGAGGTGGTGGAAGCAGGTACGATAGGCGACGTTTAAGAGGCATCTTGACAAATACATGAATAGGATGGGAATAGAGGGATACGGACCCTGGAAGTGCAGAAGGTTTTAGTTTAGGCAGGCATCAAGATCGGCGCAGGCTTGGAGGGCCGAATGGCCTGTTCCTGTGCTGTACTGTTCTTTGTTCTTTGTTTGTTATAACGTCTATGACTTGGTTTCATTGTTGATGGTTAGAAAAGAGAACAAATTTACAAAATTTATGGAAATTGGATCACTCTTTATTGCTATTCAAAATATGTTTTAAAAAAAAATTTCCTGAACCATTTTGATAAAAAAAAATGTTTATTTATAAAAACTTGAAAACTTAGTATACATTGAGTATTTTATGTGGTTTTGGTCTGCTTATTGAAATTTGTTAAAACAGTGTATGTTGATAAACTTGCCAAAAGTGTGCTAAATCTTTTGGCTTCTTTTCTCCTAGTGCACATGAGTAAACTGCACAGCTCCAGTATGTGATTTCTGTTCATTAATTTTGAAAACTGAAATTTTATGGTTCAGTGCTTTAAAACCGGGAAATATAGGCAAGAGCTGGCTAATGGTGGGCACAGGGAGCATTGCAGATGTTAAGCTGTGAAGGAGTCAGGGCAGAGGCTGATAGGGAGGTGATGATGGGACCTGTTCTTCAGAAGTGACCAACAGCAGTTTTGTTCCTCATATACTCTTGTTCCCCCTGCCCATCATCCGGCCCCCATCCAACCAGGCTGTTAGAATTTAGATCCTGTTCCCCTCAATTTTGGCAAATCCCAGGATTACCAGACTCCTCCCCCTCCTCAATCCTCCTGGACTTTAGGACACCCAAGTCCCAAATTCTCGATGTTGCTAAATTTTTAGACCCTGTGCTTAGACCCAATGCTCCCTAGCCCTGAGACATTCCTCCCCAATAAACCAAGCTCTCAAGATCCTTCTCCCACCTTGCACTTTATTGTTCCTGGAACTCTGACATCCCCATCCCTCAAAGTACTGTTCGACCCTGAGACCCCCATCCCATTTTTGCCAAAATGTTGAAGGGCACCAATTTGAGATTTTCATGGAGAAATAAGTGGCATCATAGAATTCAATCCCTAAAAAGTCCATAGGAATTCTGGAATCTTATTTACTAAAAATGAAATTCAACTTGTTCAGCTGTTGTTGCCATATAGCAACCACAACGATTGAGTGAAAGCGATCGTTAGCCGAGGATGCTGGAAGCCAAGAGTCAATGATGGAAAACCATATATTGATAATATGTCAAAGATGGAGGCCTTGTTAAGATATTGGTTACCTAATGGGAATTATTTTAAGTTTTTTTAAAAAAAACATCTAATAGCATAATGTATGAAATATGGACATGTGGCAAACACTCTATTCATTTGTGTTCCCTGTCTGGGTTGATGTAAGCTATTTTGGTTTCTTTCCAGCCGTGCCTTTCCTGCTAAATGGTCAGTCGCAAGTGGCGGTGCTTCAAGAGGTTAGTTTTGTGTTTTAAAAATTCAGAACTAAAACTATGAAATGTACGTTCTGGACCGTGGACTTTGTTTATCCATCACCCTTATCATTTTTAGTCATGTATATTGCAATTTGACCTATTATATCCCAGACTGGATACAGGGATACTCTTGCAGTGTAAGTTAAACATTGGCCTGGTGTCCTTTGCTGATCCACATTACAGTACTCCAAGTGCTACTTTGCATTAGTTTGTACTTAGGAAAACAAACTGGACAACCAGTGGCCTATAAAAAGTAATTCATCTTTGACTTTTTTCAAGTCCTTTGTCCTCAGTACTGCTTTTGCTTATATTCTTTTAATCTCATTTTATGTTCGCCATCTGATTTATTTTTCTCTCACTGTTCATCTACGTTTTTCTTTTTCCTTTGTCCTTTTGAACTGTGTATTTTCCTGTTTCTGACCTCCTTACCTGTTCATCTCAATTCTTCGATCTAACATGGAGTTGGACTGGATGCTGTGTTTCTTATTTTTGGTCTGTCGCCCATGCACCAACTCACCAGTGCATACCAATCCACTTTGCTTTTGCTGTTATTTCTCTCACCGCCACCGCAACTGCAGAATAAATTAATGGTTCTTTTAATCATTAGCATCTTGAGAGTTTGCAGTGATTTTATCAATGTCAAAATGTGCTTATTATTTGGATGGAAATAAGTTGATAAGTTAACTTATTCATATGCAAGTTAAATTAAAATACTAACAAAGATCAGTAGAGTTTCTTGTGTGATCACAAATAGGGTTCTTGTTTTTTGTTAGTTTCAACCTGATCAGATTCACCATTGTTTTGGAACTGGTATTTGAGTTGAAATAAGTGATTAAAAGGCCAAGATTATTTCTCCATAGCACAAATTGGCATTGCTCTGCATTTTTCCTCAGCAGGTGTGCAGTGGACCCTGCATACTCTGCATCACTTTCATTATCCTGTCCCAGGTTATCTGAATATGTGGGTCAGCAAATAAAATTGCATCAGAAAGAATGACAACTTCTTTATCATTCCTTGCCGTTGTATGTTGCAAAGCTTCAGGTAAAAGGTTCCTTTTTTTCTTATTAGTGATTAGTTGGACAGTTTATCAAACATTTTGCTGATTCATACAGGCTGTCTGGGTACTTTTTTTTTTCAAGTTTCTCAGGAGTCTAAGGTGCTGACGTTGGCACCAGCTTCCACAACATCTGAATAGAAGTCAACCATTCAGCCCATCAAACCTATTCCGTCACTTAATTGGATCATGGATGATGTGTACCCGAATTCCATCTACCCACTTGGGTTCTGTAATCCTCAGTCCCCTTGTGAAGCAACAATCTATCACTTTTGAAATTTTCAATTCAGCTGGCTTCAACAGATTTTTAGGGTAGAGAGCTCCAGATTTCTACTACCTTCATGTGGAAAAAGCGCTTCCTGACATCACCACTGAGTAATCTTGCTCTAATTTTAAGCGTATGCCCCCTTGTTCTGACTCACCCAGTGGAACAAATGGGTCAGATAGGGAGAAACTATCAATTCCTTTAATCATAAGCACTTCAATTAGATCACACCTTAATTACCTATCCTCAAAAGGAATACAAGCCTAGTCTTTGCAATCTGTCATCATTGAACTCTTTTAGCCCTGGTATCAATTATCGTTGTGAATCTGCGATGCACCCTGTCCAGGGCCAGTATATCCTTTCTGAGATGAGGTGCCCAAAACTGAACGCAGTATTCGAAATGGGTTCTAACCAGTGCTTTACACAATTATAATATAACTTCCACGCCTTTGTATTCCAACTCTCGAGATAAAGGGCACATTCCATTAGTTGTCTTAATTTTTGTACTTGTCCACTAGCTTCTGGTTATTTCTGTACTTGGATCCCTTAATTTCTATGTTCCTTCACAGTTCCTAACTTTCTCAACATTTCAAAAAATGCCTTGATCTGTCCTTCTAATGATCAAAGTAGATGACCTCACACATTCCCACTTTGAACTCCATCTGCCACATTTTTCCCACTCAATTAACCTACCAATGCTCCTTTGCAACTTTCTGCTCCCACCCATCCTTTTTATTGTGCTATTTAACTTAGTATTGTTACAGACATAATTGAAGAGAGAATCAAAACCCCAGTTCTCTTCGCTTTACTGTGTAATCAGTGTGTTTTTTTTAAAAAGAAAAATGGGTGTGTTTCTTAACCCGAGTGCATGGCCAATTTAAATAACCAGCAGCATGTTTTTTGTGGGTTGAAATAAAGAGGGTTATAATTATTCACATGTTCACCCCAAAAGTCTGACGCTACGTCACTCACTCACCACTCTCGTACATGCACTCGAGAAAGAAAGCTGTTAACGAAGATAGTGCACTTTTACAAATTGCAAACAAAGGAATAGTTTTTAAGTCACATGATTTGGCTCATCTTAAGGAAAAGGCATGCGTTGGGGGTCAGCTGAAGAAGGTGTTTTCACTCCAAGTATAGTTAAGTGAGTTTGATAGCTGGTGTTGGATCTCAAAGTCATTACAGGATTCTCTGGAAGGGGAGGATTTTCAGCAGGTCACAAAGTTAGTTGCTTGTAGTATTAGTTTTCTGTACTGGTGAACTTGAAAAGGAACAGGCTTGGAGGCCTTAAGATGTAGTAGTCTCCAGTTTTAAAGCATAGGTGTTTTGCCTTTGCTGCTGTGCTTTTCAGACTGCCTAGTCTCTCCCTGGTGCTTGGAATAATGAGATTTGATATCTGTAGTAAGTTTCGGTCAGGTGACCACCATATCAATACTTCAATTGACCACCCAGAACAATTTGAAGTTCGAAGCCATTGCTACACAATGGGGGATGGATGGTGGCCATTCGCACCTACTTATGATTTAAGTGGTTTCTTACAGCTCTCTGTTAACTTTCAAGCTTGGGGATAGTGAGTCTAGGAGTCCATAGATATTGAGTTTTGGGTAAGACCACAAAGAATAAGAGGTGTGAATTCCACAAAAGGTTTTGTCTTGGTATGTCCATTCAAGGGAGGCACCATGGTCATTCAGTTAGGAACTTTCTGGAAGCTTGAGATACTTCTGAGTCCGGGCTGGAATTGCAAAAGTCAACTGATGGCAGCCATCTTATGCAGTATTTTAATGTCCATTGTGGTTCATTTAAAAAAAGAAATTCAGCTGCAGAAGATTCTATACTGAATGCAGTCCATGTTTAAAGTTATGAATAGGAAATGCCTTTAGTGGGCATGACAGTATCTCCTGCAAACTTAGATGTATGGCTCTTTATCCCTTCAACCAACTCATTTTATATAAATATTGTATATATCTTCTTAGGCAGTCCCTTGGGAACGAGGATGACTTTTTTCCACTCTAGGGTTGTAGGTCCTTAGGTGACTGAATAGTCCAATTCTGGATCCGCAAACTCTACCACAGGTGGGGCAGATGGTGATTGGTGAGACGAGTGAATGAGATGTTTGAATTTCCAAACACTCCTTCCGCTTGGTCACTGTCTGGGCATATCGACGTTGTTTGAACTGGCTGGCACCATTGCGGATGCTTCTTCTCCATTTTGGGCAGTCTTGGGCAAGAGATTCCCATGAATCAGTGGGCATGTCGTTTTCAGAGAGGCTTGTAGCGTTTTCTCTGCCCTCCTGGTAACGTCTTGTCATGACGGAGCTCAGAGTAGAAAGCTTGTTTTGGGAGTCTTGTGCCAGGCATGCAGACGACGTGGCCCACCCAACATAACTGACTAGCCGTGACCAGTGTCTCAATACCGGGGGTGTTGACCTGAGAGCACCAGGCACCACTGGTGATATTTCTCCAGAGTTTTGAGATGTCTGCTGTACAATGTTTGTTTCCAGCGCGTACAGGAAGACAGGTAACACTGCGGCCCTGTAGACCATGGGCTTGGTGCCAGATTTGAGGCCTTTGTCATCAAACACTCTTTTCCTCAGACGACCGAAGGCTGCGCTGGCACACTGGAGGCGATGCTGAGTTTCGTCGTCGATGTCTGCCCTTGTTAAGAGGAGGCTTCCAAGGCATGAGAAGTGATCCACATTGTCCAGTGGTTCGCCGTTCTTCTTGATAGTTGAAGGGCAGTGTAGCCCTGTGGGAGCAAGATGGCAAAGGACCTTTGTCTTCCGGATGTTTAGCTTAAGGCCCATTCTTTGATTATGCCTCCGTGAGTGCTCGATGAGTGTTTGAAGCTCGGCCTCTGACTGTGCGCATACGCAAACGTCGTCAGCATACTGCAACTTGATGACATAGGTTGAGGTGACCTTGGTTCTGAATTGGAGGCGACATAGGTTAAATAGTTTCCCACTCGTCCTGTAGAGTAGATCTACTCCAGCAGGGAGCTTCAAGGAGATGAGGTGGAGTGTTGCAGCAAGGAAGATGGAAATGAGCATTGATGTGATGACACAGCCTTGCTTGAGCCCAGTTTGCACTCTGATTGGGTCAGTGGAAGATCTGTTGGCAAGGATTACAGCTTGCATGTCATCGTGCAGCAGGTGGAGGATGGACGATTTTGTCCGGGCAGCCAAAGTTGAGGTGGATTTTCCATAATCCCTCCTGGTTGATCGAGTCAAAGGCCTTTGTGAGGTCAAAGAAGGCCATGTATAATGGTTGCTACTGCTCCCTACATTTTTCTTGGAGTAGTCTTGCTGTGAAGATCATGTCTACTGTGCCTCTTGATGGACGGAATCCACATTATGATTCCGGTAGGAGATCTTCAGTCACGGGGAGGAGGCGATTGAGAAGGACTCTTGCAGTGACATTCCCTAGGCGGACAGCAGGGATACCCCTCTGTAGTTACGGCAGTTGGTCTTGTCACCTTTTTTGAAGATGGTCACAATTACGGCATCTCGGAGATCCCCTGGCATTCTCTCCTCCTTCCAGATGAGGGAGATGAGTCCATGTATTTGTGTCAAGAGGGCCTCTCCGCCGTATTTTAGAATTTTTGATGGGAATTCCATCTACGCCGATAGCCTTATAGTTTATTAGCTGTCAGATGGCTTTTTCAATCTCCTGTCGGGCTGGGATTTTGCTGAGGTCGTGGCGGATAGCAGGCTGTGGAATGTTGTCGAGGGCACTCGCATCAAGGACTGGCTCACGATTCATATCTTTGAAGTGCTCCTTCCAATGAACGCTGACTGCCTCTCTGTCCTTGATCAGCGCCGTTCAACTCTTTGCTCTCATTGGGGTAGCTCCTTGGCGCTTAAGGCTGTAAATGGTCTTGACTGTGTTGAAGAATCCACGCATGCCTTGTCTGTTGGCGAGTTGCTGTATTTCCTGCGCTTTTTCAGCCCACCAGCTATTCATTAGGTCATGGGTGTTTAGTTGGACCTCTGCCTTCAATTGTCTGTTTACCTGTTTTTTTTCTCCTCTAAATTTGGTGATGCTTCCAGGAATGCCTTGTGCTTGCGATCTAGTAGCTCCTGGATCTCCTGGTTGTTCTCGCCAAACCAGTCTTGATGTTTCCTGGTCAAGAAATCAACAGTATCTTCACAAGTGCTGATTATGGTAGCTTTGAGGGCAGACCAGGCATTGTGGACTTTCTGTGGTTCCTGTTTGTTGAGCATCGCCAAGTTGCTTGTAAGACGCTGCCTGAGTAGGTCTTGCTTTTCAGAGTCCTTGATACCATTGACTTGCCTGTTACAAACCCAATCAGTCTCTCTGGTCCAAGTGCTCAGTCACTCTGTTCTTAATAACAAACTCTAATAACTTCCCCATAACAGACATTAGACTAATAGGACTATAATTTCCGAATTTATCTCTCCTATCCTTCTGAAATAATCAAGTAACATTGGCAATTTTCCAATCCAGGTGACAGTTCCTGAATCGGGAGAGATTTGTGAGATCATGACAAGAGCTTGGATAATTCCCTCGCTTATTTCTTTTAATACTCTGGGGTGGAAACCGTAGGATCCTGGAGATTTATCTATCTTTACTCATTATTTTCTCTGTTACTTTTTTTTAAACTTAGGCTATATCTGCTAAGTTTCTCTCAATTTATTTTCATTTTCCCCAATCCTCTACTGTGAAGACTGATTTAAAAATTAAGTATTTAGCAAGTTTGTCATTTTCAGTAGATGCTAGATTATCCTCTTAAATGCAAGCAGACAAAAGAAAGAAAAGCTACCTATGATTTTTATGTTGCAGGTCAGCAGCAGATCATCATGGACAGCCCAATGAAGAGGAAATAAAATAGGCAAAAACTCGAGACTTAAAATAAAAGCAAAATACTGTGGATGGTGGAAATCTGAAATAAAAACAAAGTGCTGGAAATGCTCAGCTGGTCTGGCAGCAGCTGTGGAGAGAGATGCTGCCAGACCTGCTGAGCCCCACTTCATTCGTTGATCACAATCTAGGCTGACACTTGAGCACAGTTCTGAGGGAGTGCTGCAGTGTCAGAAGTGTTAGCTTTTGGGTGAGACATTAAACCAAGGTCCTGTGCATCCCCTCAGATTAATAGCGGGGAACCCGTGACCCTTTTTGAAGAAGTTATGGGGAATTCTTCTGGTCTCCTGACAAGCATTTAGCCTTCAACCAACAGCACCAAAAAATGATTGACTGGTGTTGAATTTATTGCTGTTCGTGGAACCTTGCTTTGCACAAATTGGTTGATGCATTTGCCTACAAAACAACACTATGCTTCCAAATTAATTCATGGGCTGTAAAATGCTTTGGAACAAATTAAGGACATGGAATATTGTATACAATGCATATTTTCTATTCCTTAGAAGCAGTAGCATAGTAAGGGCGAAGGCCTCAACAGTGTGTTCCCCAGCTTGAGAACAGGCTGCCTGTGGTTGCTCTTTCGTTGACTTGTTATATGTTGCAACAGCGTCACGACTTGCAGTTTGTGGATGCATTGGCTGATTCAACGTTTAGCTCATCAACCTTTTAATGACATTTCCTCCTGAGGGATCTTACTACCATTCTGCGGGGGTCCATCCACCCAAAGCATTGGCTCAACTGAAGGTGACCTGGTTACTTGACTGCCACCTGTTACATGGCATTGATAATTTATAGGATGCGTAATTTATTGTAATTACAATAGCAGGTTTAACACCTGACCTGATACCAAAATACTGTTAAGACACTATAGTTTTGATCATTTTATGCAAGGTAATAAGCTCCCAGGGCCTGATGGCCTACATCCTAGAGTCTTAAAGGAAGTGGCAGCAGAGATAGTAGATCCGTTGGTTATAATATTGCAAAATTCCCTGGATGCGGGAAAGGTTCCAGTGGATTGGAAAAATGCTAATATAATGCCCTTATTCAAAAAAGGAGGGAGGCAGAAAGTAGGAAACTATAGACCAGTTAGTTTAACATCTGTTGTTGGGAAATTGTTAGAACCCATTATTAAGGAAGTAATAACAGGACATTTAGAAAGTCAAAACGCAATCCATCAGAGTCAGCATGGTTTTATGAAGGGTAAATCGTGTTTGACTGATTTGCTAGAGTTCTTCGAAGATGTAACAAGTAAAGTGGATAATGGGGATCCTGTAGATGTAGTATATTTGGACTTCCAGAAGGTATTTGATAAGGTGCCGCACAAAAGGTTAATACACAAGGTAAGATCACATGGAGTTAGGGGCAATTTATTAGCTTGGATAAAGGATTGGCTAACCAACAGAAAACAGAATCAGGATTAATGGGTCCTTTTCTGGTGGCAAGATGTAACTAGTGGGTTGCCACAGGGTTCGGTCCTCGGGCCCCAACTATTTACGATTTATATTAATGACTTGGATGCAGGGATAGAAGGTACTATAGCCAAATTTGCAGATGACACTAAAATAGGTGGGGATAGTAAGTTGCAATAAAGAAATAAGAAATTTACGAATGGATATGGATAGGTTAGGTGAATGGGCCAAAATTTGGCTGATGGAGTTTAACGTGGATAAGTGTGAGGTTATCCATTTTGGTCAGAAGAATAGAAAGGCAAATTATCATCTAAATGGAGAGAATCTTCAGAGTGCTTTGGTGCAGAGGGATCTGGGTGTCCTCGTGCATGAATCGCAGAAAACTAGTATGCAAGTGCAGCAGGTAATAAGGAAGGCAAATGGAATTTTGGCATTTATTGCTAAAGGAATAGAGTATAAAAGTAGGGAAGTGTTGCAACTGTACAAGGCATTAGTGAGACTGCACCTGGAGTATTGCGTACAGTTTTGGTCCCCTTACTTGAGGAGGGATGTAGTTGCATTGGAGGCAGTTCAGAGGAGGTTCACTAGATTGATTCCAGAGATGAGGCGTTTGTCTTATGAAGAGAGATTGAGCAGTCAAATGGTCTCCTTGGAAAGACCAGCATAGTAAGCCTGCAGATCCTGGCCGTGCCAAGTACTGGTTGTTTTAACTCATGCTGTCATTATTTGCTGCCAAGAAAATATTGGCACTGACCTGTTCAAGGCTTCAGTTGATGCAGCGACTCACCAGCATCGTGGTACCAAGAGATCAGTGGCATTGATTGCCTGTATGACCTTTAATACTAATTTACTTCACTAATAATTGACCTGAAGCCTAGTTCTTTTCTACATAATGATAATTAGAAATAAGACTCCCACAAAGGAGAAACATTTGACATATTACTCAAAGGAAAATTGTTGGACCAAAGCTCCAAATACAAACTTTTTTTTATTCATTCACATGGGCAACGCTGGCTAGGACAGCATAGAAGGGCAATTAGGGTTCAAGGTTTAATCTGAGAATTGCCCAAAATCTAAATATAATTGTTCCTGGAGTTCCAGAACCTGGAAGGGCCCTTCTGCAGAACATTCTGTCCGGTAAATGCACAAGATATGTCAGCACCACATTCCAATCGATCATGGTTACAAATTTATAGATCAATGTCCACAAATTGGCAACATTTATTGCTAAAATAACCAGCATACAGGGTCTTTTGCAAAATCTTATGTATACTGTTTTACTTCAGGTTATCTCCTGGGATGGGAAATCTTCTGCATAGGACATGAATCACAAATCTGTAGAATGAGAGTCAATGACAAATAATGATCTTGGCTAATGAATTTGCCAGCAAAGCTGATGCTGGTTGAGAAGGCAGGCTATCAAGCGTATTTGACACTCTAAGACCACATAAAATGGACATTTTCCAAAGTCAGTTGCTGTCCCAGTCCATAAGCAAATTGTAAACTCCAACATACTCTGGAAAATAGGAACAGAAGTCAGCCCTTCAGCCTTCCAGTCTATTCTGGCACTCAGATGAAATCATGGCTTATCTGTATCCATTCACCTGCTTTGGCTTTATATCCATTTATACCCCTGTCGAGCAAAAATCTGTCAATCTCTGATTTAAAATTATTAACATCTACTGTTTCTTGTGGAAGAGGGCACTGCGCCTCTAACACCCTTTGCGTGAAGAAATATTTCTTAACTTCTTCCCCGAACGGCCTGCTCTGATTTTAAGATTACGTCCCCATGTCCTAAACTCCCACACAAGCAAAAAATGATTCTCTCTATCTACCCTTTTAAAAAATCGAAGAACTTCAATCAAATTTCCCTTTAACCTTCTCTATTCTAGGGAACATAGGCCTAGTTTTGTAATCTTTCCTCATAATCTAACCCTTGGAGCCCGAGCAAAATCTTGGTGAATCTGCACTGCGCTACTTCCAAGGCCAATATATCCTTTCTAGGATACGGTGCTCAGGATTGTACACCGTACTCCAGGTGGGTCTAACCAGAGCTTTCTGTAGTTTTAGTTTTTAGTTTTAGAGATACAGCACTGAAACAGGCCCTTCGGCCCACCGAGTCTGTGCCGACCATCAACCACCCATTTATACTAATCCTACACTAATCCCATATTCCCACCACATCCCCACCTGTCCCTATATTTCCCTACCACCTACCTATACTAGGGGCAATTTATAATCGCCAATTAACCTATCAACCTGCAAGTCTTTGGCATGTGGGAGGAAACCCACGCAGACAGAGGGAGAACTTGCAAACTCCACACAGGCAGTACCCAGAATTGAACCCGGGTCACTGGAGCTGTGAGGCCGCGGTGCTAACCACTGCGCCGCCCCCAACTTTAGCTGTAGCAAAACTTCCTATCCTTTATATTCTAGCCCGCTAGTTACAAAGGCTAACATTACAGTAGCCTCTTTATTTTTGTACCTGATTACAACATTTTAGAGATCTGTGTACACTTTTTTATTTTATTTTAGAGATACAGCACTGAAACAGGCTCTTTGGCCCACCAAGTCTGTGCCGACCATCAACCACCCATTTATACTAGTCCTACATTAATCCCATGTTCTTACCTTCCCTTAATTCCCCTACCACCTACCTATACTAGGGGCAATTTACAATGGCCAATTTACCTATCAACCTGCAAGACTTTGGCAGATCCCTAAATTATTTTGGACCTCTTCTGTTCCGAGCGTTGCCATCATTTGAAAACACTCAGATTGCCCTCTTTTGGTCCAAAATGTATGATCTCATAGTAAACTGCATTGAAATCCATCTGCAACAAGTTCGCCCACTTACTTAATCTATCAATGTCTCTTTGTAATTTTTAGCTCCCACCTATTCTACCTACTATGCCACCAATTTTTGTGTCGTCATCATACTTGGGTATATGACTCTCTTGTTGTAATCGACGTCATGAATAAATATAGTGAATAGTTAAGGCCCCTGCGTGGATCTTTGAAGGACATCACCAGTCATTTCCTGTCAATTCTGGTACTTATTCATTATCCCTAATCTTTGCCTTCCACCACCTAACCAGGTCAATAATTTGCCTTCAATTCCATGAGCTTTAATTTTAGCTAACAGTCTCTTTTGTGGAACCTTGTGTAATGCCTTCTGGAAGTCCATATAAATGACATCCATGGGCATTCCCTTGTCTACTACTTCAGTCACTGCCTCAAAAAATTCAGTTAGGTTTGTTAGATATGACCTGTCCTTTACAATACCATGTTGACTTTCTCTAATCAGCTCAAATTCTCTTAAGTGCTCAGTTACTATGTCCTTAATTATAGATTCCAACAACTTCTCCACAACAGATATAGACTAACAAGATTATAATTTCTGGTATGTCTTTCTCCCCTTTCTTCAATAATTGTTTATAACTTGGATTCGGCAACAAGATCCATTACCACTCAGTGTATTGTTGCGCAAATTGCTTTGATGTCATTTAGGGCCACTACCATGACGGCTACATCAGCTATTAAAATAACCTTCAACAGCACAGGTATTTTTGGGGAAAGTTGGAATTGGAATCATTGATGAAATACAAGCTGAACAGGTGTTCTTAAACAGCAATGCCTCTGAAAAGCAGGATCTCTTTTAAGAGTCCTCTCCTTCCTCAGCCAACAGACTACAAAGCCCAGTTTTGCGTCAACCCTTTTTATGTATTTGTTCTCCAGGTAAGAATGTTGCTGGTAAGGCTGCATTAATTACCCCTTCCAAGTTGCCCTCAAGGAATGTAATGGTGGGAAGGCCTTCCTCTTGAATAGTTACAGTCCTTGTAATGTTTAGTTTTAGTTTAGTTTAGAGATACAGCACTGAAACAGGCCCACCGAGTCTGTGCCGACCATCAATCACCCATTTATACTAATCCTACACTAATTCCATGTTCGTACCACATCCCCACCTGTCCCTATATTTCCCTACCACCTACCTATACTAGTGGCAATTTATGATGGCCAATTTACCTATCAACCTGCAAGTCTTTTGGCTTGTGGGAGGAAACCGGAGCACCCGGAGTAAACCCACGCAGACACAGGGAGAACTTGCAAACTCCACACAGGCAGTACCCAGAATTGAACCCGGGTCGCAGGAGCTGTGAGGCTGCGGTGCTAACCACTGCGCCACTGTGCCGCTCTAAATTGTTTGCAGTGCCTTTGCTTTTTGCATTCTTTATTAATGACCCAAGAATTGGTGTTGGGAAAATGAGCCTCAAGTTTGTATCCAATATCATGATTTGTGGAAATGTTAGGACAGTATCAGAGACTAAATTACTGAAGGACTGCAGCAGTTCAAGAAGGCAGCTCACCGCCATCACCTCAAGGGCAGTTAGGGATGGGCAATAAATTCAGGCCAAGCCAACGATGCCCTTATGCCACAAACAAATTAAAAAATATATATATGTGTAAGTCGAGATGGTATATGACTTGGAGGGAAACATGGGGGTGATATACCCCAACTACTGCCTTGGCTGGGATCATTTGACTCAGCACAGTATGGAAATAAGACTTTGGGCTCTTCAATTTAGTTATTACTTCCAGTCCTTTATGAAATATGGATCATTGATTCTGTTATTATTGAACTTTTTGAAATGGGCAGATGGCTATTCCCTTGTGATACAAGTATTTATAGAATCGTAAAATCATCGAAAGTTTAAGGCACAGGAAGAGGCCATTGGCCCATCGTGTCTCTGCCGGCTGAAAAACGATCCACCTATTCTAATCCCACCTTCCAGCATTTGGTCCGTAGTCCTACAGCTTGCAGCACTTGAGGGTTTCTGCTTCAACTACCCTTTCAAGCAGTGAGTTCGAGACCATCACCACCCTCTGGCTGAAAAAGTTTTTCTTCATCTCCCCTCTAATTTTTTCTACCAATCACTTTAAATCTATGCCCCCTCGTCACTGACCTCTCTGCTAAGTGAATAGACCCTTCACCTCCACTCTATCCAGGCCCCTCAAAATTTTGTACTTTTCAATCAGATCTTGCCTCAGCCTTCTCTGTTCCAACGAGAACAACCCCAGCCTATCCAATCTTTCCTCTTTACTGCATTTTTACAGTCCTGGCAACATCCTTGGAAATCTCCTCTGTACTTTCTCTAGTGCAATTACATCCTTTCTGTAATGAGGTGACCAGAACTCCACACAGTACTCAAGTTGTGGCCTAACCAATGAGTTCTACAGTTCCAGCATAACCTCCCTGCTCTTGTATTCTGTACCTCAGCTAATTAAGGAAAGGATTCCTAACCACCTTGTCAACCTGACCTACCTTCAAGGATCTGTGGCCATTCACTCCAAGGTCCCTTACTTCCTCTACACTTCTCAGTATTTTCCCATTAATCGTGTATTCCTTTGCCTTGTTTGACCTCCCTAAATGCATCACCTCAAATTGAATTTCATTTGCCACTTTTCTGCCCATCTGACCAGACCATCAATATCTTCCTGAAGCCTACAGCTATCCTCCTCGCTATCTACCACACGGCCAATCTTTATGTCGTCCGCAAACTTCTTGGTCAAGCCCCTTAGATTTACGTCCAAATTGTTAATCTACACCACAAAAAGCAGGGGACCCAGTACTGAGCCCTGCGGAATGCCACTGGAAACAGCCCTGCACTCGCTAAGACAGCGTCAACAGTTTCCCTTTGTTTCCTGTTACTGAGCCAATTTTGTATCCACCTTGCTGCATTTCCCTGGATCCCATGGGATTTTATTTTTTTAACCAGTCTACCATGTGGGATCTCGTCAAAAGCCTTGCTAAAATCCATGTAGACCACATCAACTGCACTACCCTCATCTATCTTCCTTCTTACCTCTTCAAAATATTCTATCAAGTTGGTCAAACAAGATCTTGCCTTAACAAATCCATGCTGACTATCCTTGATTAACCTATGCCTCTCAGTGACAGTTTATCCTGTCTCTCAGAATGGATTCCAATAATTTTCCCACTACTGATGTTAGACTGACTGGCCTGTAATTATTCGGTCTATCCTTCGCACCCTTTATAAACAAAGGTACAACGTTAGCAATTCTCCAATCCTCCTGCAACACACCTGTTTCCAGTGAGGACTGGAAAATGATAGTCAGACCCTCTGCTATTTCCTCTCTTGCTTCTTTTAACAGCGTAGGATACATTTCATCTGGCCCTGAAGATTTCTCAACTTTCAAGGATGCTAATCCTTGCATGTTTCCTCTCTCCCTATGTTTATCACATCTAATGCTTCACACTCTTCCTCCTTAACTACAATATCTGCATCATCCCCCTCTTTTGTAAAGACAGATGCAAAGTATTCATTAAGAACCATACCACTATCTTCCGCTCCGATACATGGGTTACCTTTTTGATCTTTTCTGGGCCCTACTCTCTCCTTAGTTATCCTCTTACTCTTAATATATTGATAAAACATGTTTGTGTTCACCTTGATTTTGCTTGCCAGTATTCTTTCATGCCCTCTCTTTGCTTTCCTAATTTCCTTTTGATTTCACCCCTACACTTTCTAAACTCCTCTTGGCTTTCTGTAGTATTGAGTTCTCAGTGTTGGACTGTAGGCTGCTTGACATCCATGGGGCTCTAGATTTGGCTGCCTCACCCTTTTTATTTGTGGGAACATGCTTACCCTGAACCCCTTGAATCTTGCCTTTGAATACCTCCCACTGTTCTGACACTGATTTACCTTCAAGTAGCTGTTACCAGTCCACTTTCACGAAATCATACCTTAGCTTAGTAAAATTGGCCTTGCCCCAATGGAGAACTCTAACTCCTGTTCTGTCTCTATCCATTTCCATAATTATGTAAAAACTGACTGAATTATGATCACTATCACCAAAATGCTCTCCCACTGACAATTCTTCCACCTGCCCATCTTCATTTCCTAAAACTAAGTCTAAAACTGTGCCCTCTCTTGTTGGTCTTGCTACATACTGGGCAATAAGGTTCTCCTGAATGCACCTCAAGAATTCTGCTCCCTCAATTCCTTTCACACTAAAGCTATCCCAGTTAATATGGAGGTAGTTAAAATCCCCTACTATTACTGCCCTTTTGTTCTTGCACTTCTCAGAGATTTGCTGACATATCTGCTCTTCTATCTCCCTCTGACTGGGGGTCTATAGTACACTCCCAGCAGTGTGATTGACCCTTTTTTGTTCCTTAGATCAATCCATATGGCCTCATTTGATGAACCTTCCAACATATCATCCCTCCTCACGGCTGTAATAGTTTCCTTGACCAATATTGCCACTCCCCACTCCTTTCTTATCCCCCTCCCTATCGTGTCTGAAAGCCCTGTAACCTGGAACGTTGAGCTGCCATTCCTGTCCCTCCTTAAGCCATGTTTCCGCAATAGCTGGGATGTTGTACTGCCACTTGTCTGTCTGTGCCCTCATCTCATCTGCTTTATTTGCTATGCTCCTTGCATTGAAATAGATACCCTTGAGCACTGCCAAACTCTCTCTCTTATTTTCTCATCCTCGTTTCCTCTGTCTTCCAGACGGATTAATTTTCCACCTTCAGTTTTAATTTCTGATTTTGTCCCAGCTATGCTCAGGTCCCCATCCCCCTGCCAAACTAGTTTAAACCCTCCCCAACAGCACTAGCAAAATGTCCCGCAAGGAACTCAGTCCCGGCTCTGTTCAGGTGCAACCTGTCCGGCCTGTACAGGTCTCATCTCCCCAGAGCTGGTCCCAATGTCCCAGGAATCTGAAGCCCTCCCTCCTGCATCATCTTTCCAGCCATGCATTCATCTGTCTTATCCTTCTATTTCTATACTCATTTGCGCATGGCGCTGGGAGTAATCTGGAGATTACTACTTTTGAGGTCCTGCTTGCTAAATTCTTACCGAGCTCCCTAAATTCTAACTGAAAGACCACATCCCTCTTTCTACCTATGTCATTGGTTCTGATGTGGACCATGACTGCTGGCTGTTCACACTCCCCTTTCAGGATGCTCTGCAGCCGCTCTGTAACATCCTTGACACTGGCACCAGGGAGGCAACACACCATCCTGGATTCACGTCTACGGCCACAGGAATGTCTGTCTGTTCCCCTGATTATTGAATCACCTATCATTATGGCTCTTCCAGTCTTCCCTGTACCCCGCTGTGCAGCTGAGCCATCCGTGGTGACACGGACTTGGTTCTGGCTGCACTCCCCAGGTGAATCATCACTTTCCTGATTATTCAGAAGTGAATACCTGGTGGAGAGTGAGATGCACTCCGGGATCTCTGACACTACCTGCCTGATTCTTTTTGACTATCTGGTGGTCATACATTCCCTCTCTCCCTGCATACTCTTAAGCTGTGAGTGACCACATCTATAAAAGTGCTATCCACGTAGCTTTCATCCTCATGAATGCACCGCAGTATTGCCGGCTGCTGCTCAGGTTCCAAAACCTGGAGCTCAAGCTGCTTCAATTGACAATACTTCCTGCATAAATGGTTCTCCAAGATACGGGAAGTATCCTGGAGCTCCCACATAGCACAGGAAATGCACTCTCGAGGTTGAAGCAACCCTGCCATTCCTTTATTTATTAGTTGACCCTTTGCTACTGCTAAAAAAAAAACCCTTACCAATACTTCAACAGCTTAGAATTATTAATAAAACCTTACTAGTACTGAAATCCTACTAAAAATTAATACAGTTCACGAGTTAAAATAAACCTTACTGAAAAAAATACCAGTTCCTCCCATGCTCTTTATTATTAAGCCATTTACACACACACCCGGACAATGGTCTACGAAACCAGCTATTTACTGACACTCCCTTATAGCAGTTACTCACCAGCAGTCACCTTGCAGCTTTCCTGTGATGTCACTTCTCACTTTGTTTTCAAACTCCGGCGCACCTGGACTCCTCTCCATTGCTCTCCCGATAGGTAAGTGCTTTAGGCCACGATCCTCGGGCTGTATTTATCCCCTCCCTGAAGGTCCGCTCCTCTCCCAGAAGGTAAGTGCTCTTGGCAGCGATCCTCAGGTTCTATTTATCCATGATTGCACAATGTTCAGCACCATTCGTGACTCCTCAGATACTGAAGCAGTCCATGTAGAAAAGCAGCAAGGCCGAGACAATATCCAGGCTTGGGCTGATAAGTGGCAAGTAACATTCGCGCCACACAAGTGCCAGGCAATGACCATCTCCAACAAGAGAGAATCTAACCATCTCCCCTTGACATTCAACAGCATTACCATCGCTGAATCCCCCACTATCAACATCCTAAGGGCTACCATTGACCAGAAACTGAACTGGAGTAGCCATATAAATACCATGGCTACAAGAGCAGGTCAAAGGCTAGGAATCCTGAGGCGAGTAACTCACCTCCTGACTCCCCAAAGCCCTGTCCACCATCTACAAGGCACAAGTCAGGAGTGTGATGGAATACTCTCCACTTGCCTGTATGGGTGCAGCTCCAACAACACTCAAGAAGCTCGACACCATCCAGGACAAAGCAGCCCGCTTGATTGGCACCCCATCTACAAACATTCACTCCCTCCATCACTGACGCACAGTAGCAGCAGTGTGTACCATCTACAAGATGCACTGCAGCAATGCACCAAGGCTCCTTCAACAGCACCTTCCAAACCCGCGATCTCTACCAACTAGAAGGACTAGGGCAGCAAATACATGGGAACACCACCACCTGCAACTTCCCCTCCAAGCCACACACCATCCTGACTTGGAACTATATCGCTGTTCCTTCACTGTCGCTGGGTCAAAATCCTGGAACTCCCTTCCTAACAGCACTGTGGGTCTACCTACCCCAAATGGACTGCAGCGGTTCAAGAAGGCAGCTCACCACCACCTTCTCAAGGGCAATTAGGGATGGGCAATAAATGCTGGCATAGCCAGTGATGCCCACATGCCATGAATGAATTATAAAAAAAACTCCCCGCAGGTCCGCTCCTCTCCCGTAAGGTAAGTGCTTTAGGTCACGATCCTCGGGCTGTATTTATGCGCTCCTCGCTCCTGTGTTCTTCCCATAGGTCCACTCCTCTCTGCTGCTCTCCTAGAAGGTAAGTCTTAAATTTTATTGATACGGACATTAGTTAAAATTAGTTATTGTTGAGATCATTCCTTTGTTTTGATCTATTTTTATTTGATACCCACCTAAATCAACTTTATGATGCTGGCTACATTTTTGGAGCTTCAGAACCAGTTTGACTTTATCTTCAGTTACACCTGTTAAGTTTCAGAATCTTCACCTTTCCTTCTTTGTTTCAGGCCCAAGCGCAAAGTCTGCAGCTACCCCTGGTGCTTTGCAGCGTTCCAGAAGTGACATAGATGTGAATGCTGCTGCATCTGCAAAATCACGGCATACCTCTGGGCACACAACAGCGAGCCGTTTAACTGCATCAAATATTCCTGCAGGAGCCTATGCTTCACTCGGTAAGACTGATTAGTTCAGTTTTTTCCAAAGCTTTTTATCTCCCTTTGCCACTATTAGAGAGAAACATAGAAAGATTTACAGCACAGAATGCCATTTGGCACATTGTGTCTGTGCCAGCCAAAAGAGAACAATCCATCTAATCCTACCTTCCAGTACTTGGACTCTAGTCCTCTATGTTATGGTATCTCAAGTGCATATCCAAGTGTTTTTAAATCTAATGAGGGTTTCTGCCTCTACCACCAATCCAGGCAGCGAGTTTGAGACCTCCTCCACCCTCTGGGTGAAACAATTACTCCTCAATTCCCCTCCAGTCCTTCTGTCAATTACTTTATTGACCTCTCTGCTCCTGGGAATAGGTCCTTCCTATTCATTCTATCTAGGCCCCTCATATTTTATACACCTCAATTAAATTTCCTCTCAACCTCCTCTTCCGAAGTAAATAACCCCAGCCTATCCAGTCTTTTCTCATAGCTAAAATTGCCCTTTCCTTCTAACATTGTCGTAAATCTCTTCTGTACCCTCTTTGGTGTGATCACATCCTTCCTTTAATGTGGTGACCAGAATTGTACGCAGCACTCTAGGTGTGGTCTAACTAGTGTTTCATACAGTTCCAGCATTACCTCCCTGTTCTTATACTCTATGCCTCAGCTAGTGAAAGAAAGTTTCCTGTATGCCTTTATGGATAGTTTATGCCCGTCCTGCTACCTTCAGGGATCTGTAGACAAAGGGTTGATGGATCTCCAAGGTACCTCTGTTCCTCTACACTTTTAAGAATACTATCAATTATTGTGTATTCAGCCATGAACGTATTGAATGGTGGAAGCTCGAAGGGCCGAGTGTCCTACTCCTGCTCCTAATTCGTATGTTTGTATTCCCTTGCCTTATTTGTCCTCCCCAAATGCATTACTTGACACTTCTCCAAAATGAATTCCATTTGCCACTTTCTTGTCCATCTGACCAGTCCATTGAGATCTTCCTGCAGTGTTCCTCACCATGGCCAATTTTCATATCATTTGCAAACTTCTTAATCATGCTCCCTACATGCAAGTCTAAATCATTGAATATATACAATGAACAGCAAAGGACCCAGTACTGAGCCCTGCAGAACCCCACTGGAAGCAGCTTTCCAGTCACAAAAATACCCTTCAACCATAATCATTTGTTACTTGTCGCTGAGCCAATTTTTTAAGCCAACTTGCCACTTTCAAAAGAACAAAGAACAGTACAGCACAGGAACAGGCCATTCGGCCCTCCAAGCCTGCACCGATCTTGATGCCTGCCTAAATTAAAACCTTCTGCACTTCTGGGGACCGTATCCCTCTATTCCCATCCTATTCATGTATTTGTCAAGATGCCTCTTAAACATCTCTATGGTACCTGCTTCCACCACCTCCCCCCGGCAACAAGTTCCAGGCACTCACCACCCTCTGTGTAAAGAATTTGCCTCGCACATCCCCTCTAAACTTTGCCCCTCGCACCTTAAACCTATGTCCCCTAGTAACTGACTCTTACACCCTGGGAAAAAGCTTCTGGCTATCCACTCTGTCCATGCCACTTATAACTTTGTAAACCTCTATCATGTCGCCCCTGCACCTCCGTCGTTCCAGTGAAAACAATCCAAGTTTATCCAACCTCTCCTCATTGCTAATGCCCTCCAGACCAGGCAACATCCTAGTAAACCTCTTCTGTACCCTCTCCAAAGCCTCCACATCCTTCTGGTAGTGTGGCGACCAGAATTGCACGCAATATTCTAAGTGTGACCTAACTAAGGTTCTGTACAGCTGCAGCATGACTTGCCTATTTTTATTCTCTATGCCCCGACCGATGAAGGCAAGCATGCCGTATGCCTTCTTGACTACCTTATCCACCTGCGTTGCCACTTTCAGTGACCTGTGGACCTGTACGCCCAGATCTCTCTGTCTGTCAATACTCCTAAGGGTTCTGGAATTTACTGTATACTTCCCACCTGCATTAGACCTTCCAAGATGCATTACCTCACATTTGTCCGAATTAAACTCCATCTGCCATTTCTCCGCCCAAGTCTCCAACCGATCTATATCCTGCTGTATCCTCTGACAATCCTCATCACTGTCCGCAACTCCACCAACCTTTGTGTCGTCCGCAAACTTACTAATCAGACCAGCTACATTTTCCTCCAAATCATTTATATATACTACAAAGAGCAAAGGTCCCAGCACTGATCCCTGCGGAACACCACTAGTCACATCCTTCCATTCAGAAAAGCACCCTTCCACTGCTACCCTCTGTCTTCTATGACCGAGCCAGTTCTGTATCCATCTTGCCAGCTCCCCTCTGATCCCATGTGACTTCACCTTTTGCATCAGTCTGCCATGAGGGACCTTGTCAAAGGCTTTACTGAAGTCCATATAGACAACATCCACTGCCCTTCCTTCATCAATCATCTTTGTCATGTCCTCAAAACACTCAATCAAATTAGTAAGACACGACCTCCCCTTCAGCAATTTCTTCCTTTGCCTCCCTCACTATTCTGGGGTAGATCCCATCGGGCCCTGGGGACTTATCTACCTTAATGCTTTGCAAGACACCCAACACCTCCTCCTTTTTGATAATGAGATGACTGAGACTATCTACACTCCCTTCCCTAGGCTCATCATCCACCAAGTCCTTCACCTTGGTGAATACTGATGCAAAGTACTCATTTAGTACCTCACCCATTTCCTCTGGCTCCACACATAGATTCCCTTCTCTGTCCTTGAGTGGGCCAACCCTTTCCCTGGTTACCCTCTTGCTCTTTATATATGTATAAAAAGCCTTGGGATTTTCCTTAATCCTGTTTGCCAATGACTTCTCATAACCCCTTTTAGCCCTCCTGACTCCTTGCTTAAGTTCCTTCCTACTGTCTTTGTTTCCTAATGCACATTCTATGCCCTTGAGAAGGACATCTGCCAACTTGGGGTTAGCTTTCACAGTACATTGATTACACCAAGTTGTATTTCTTCACTGTCTCTCGTAATCTTTCCATTCTCCTTGTGCCGTTGCACTGTTTGACATCTAGTATTGGATGAGCTGCAATTTTGTCGAGCTAAATATTATCTTTAGATGCAATCACCTTATCCATGCTGCCGATTCCATCCCTCTCTCCAGCATCTATTTCAGACTGAACCAGTCTGTTCACAACCGTGTCAGTATGTTTTGACACTGAGGTGAGTTTTCAACAGCATATACTCTTCATTACAAAGACGACCTACCCCTGCTTTCTCCCCTAGCTCAGCCCACATGCAAGTGAAACCTCATCAATGTGTTTGTCACCTCCATACTCGATCATTACACTCCTGGGCAGTCTCTCCATCCTCTACCCTCTAAACTTAGGCTCAGCCAAACTTCAGACTTTGCTATCTGTATCCTATTCCTGAATCATCATTTGCTAGTCAATCACCCCTGTCCTTGCTTACCTACATTGTTTCATGGTCCCTCTCCCATTCCTACCTCAGTAATTACTGCCACCCCTACAAAATCCAATCAACCCCGACCACTTTCCTGGAACATTGTTCTTCTGACTCCAGCTTCTTTTGCATTCCCCTCCCATCAGCTTCACTATTGGTGTTTGTGCCTTCAGGCAGCTTAGGCCCCATGATTTGTATTTCTCTTCCTAACCCCCTCCCCTCTCTCTACCACCCTCCCCTCCTTTAAGGCCCTTGTAAAAACCCACCTTTTTGACAAAGCCTTTGGTCATCCATCATAATTTCTCCTCCGTAGACTCAGAGTCAGAATTTTATTTAGTCATAGAGATATACAGCACAGAAACAGGCCCTTCGGCCCATCATGTCCGTGCCAGCCATCAAGCACTGAATCCCATTTTCCAGCACTTGGTCCGTAGCCTTGTATGCTATGGCGTTGCAAGTGCTCATCCAAATACTTCTTAAATGTTATGATGGTTCCTGCCTCTACCACCCCTTCAGGCAGTGTGTTCCAGGTTCCAACCACCATCTGGGTGAAAAAAGTTTCCTCAAATCCCCTCTAAATCTCCTGCCCCTTACCTTAAATCTTTGTCCCCTGCTTATTGATCCCTCCACTAAGGGAAAAAGTTTCTTCCTATCTCCCCTATCTATGCCCCTCATAATTGTGTAGACCTCAATCAGGTCCCCCCTCAGCCTTCTCTCTTCTAAGGAAAACAACCGTAGCCTATCCAGTCTCTCTTCACAGCTGAAATGCTCCAGCCCAGGCAACGCCCTGGTGAATCTCCTCTGCACTCTCTCCAGTGCAATCACATCCTTCCTATAGTGTGGTGACCAGAACTGCACGCAGTACTCCAGCTGTGGCCTAACTAGCATTTTATACAGCACCATCATAACCTCCCTGCTCTTATATTCCATGCCTCGACTAATAAAGGCAAGTATCCCATATGCCTTCTTAACCACCTTATCTACCTCTGGAGCTGCCTTCAGTGATCTGTGGACAAGTACACCAAGGTCCCTCTGACCCTCTGTATTTCTGAGGGTCCTACCATCCATTGTATATTCCCTTGCCTTGTTAGTCCTCCCAAAATGCATCACCTCACACTTCTCAGGATTAAATTTCATTTGCCACTGCTCTGCCAATCTTAGCTCATCTGTATCATCCTGTAATCTAAGCCCTTTCCTCCTCACAATTTGCGACGTCACCAGCTTTTGTTGATCATACCTCCTATATTCACGTCTAAATCATTACAAACAGCAAGGGTCCCAGCACTGATCCCTGCGGAACACCACTGGTCACAGGCTTCCAATCGCAAAAACAACTCTCGACCATCACCTTCTGTCTCTTGCCACTAAGCCAATTTTGGATCCAATTTGCCAAATTGCCCTGGATCCTGTGGGCTCTTACCTTCTTGATCAATCTCCCTTGCGGAACTTTATCAAAAGCCTTACTGAAGTCCATGTAGACTACTTCAACTGCTTTACCCTCATCTACACACCTAGTCACCTCCTCGAAAAATTCAGTCAGATTTGTTAGACATGATCTCCCCCTGGCAAAGCCATGCTGACTATCCTTGATTAATCCCTGCCTCTCCAGGTGGAGATTAATCCTGTCCTTCAGAACTTTTTCCAATAGTTTCCCTCCCACTGATGTTAGACTCACTGGCCTGTAATTACCTGGTTTGTCCCTACTACCCTTCTTGAATAATGATACCACATTCGCTGTCCTCCTGTCCTCTGGCACCTCTCCTGTGGCCAGAGAGGATTTGAAAATTTGTGTCAGAGCCCTGCAATCTCCTCCCTTGCCTCGCATAGCAGCCTGAGATACATCTCATCTGCGCCTGGGGATTTATCCACTTTTAAGCCCGCTAAAACCTCCTCTCTTTTAATCCTAATTTGTTCATATATATATCACAATCCCCCTCCCTGATCTCTGCACTTATATCGTCCTTCTCCATAATGAACACAGATGAAAAGTAATCATTTAAAACCTCAACTACGTCCTTGGGCTCTACACACAGATTGCCACTTTGGTCCCTAATGGGCCCTACTCTTTTTCTCTGATTATCCTCTTACCCTTAATATACTTAGAAAACATCTTGGGATTTTCCTTTATCTTGCCCACCAGTGTTTTTTCATGCCCCCTATTAGCTCTCCTGATTATATTTTTTAAGTACCCTCCTACGCTTTCTATACCCCTATGGGACTTCCGCTGTTTTATTTATTTTATTTTTATTTTGTTTAGAGATACAGCACTAAAACAGGCCCATCGGCCCACCGAGTCTGTGCCGACCATCAACCACCGACTTATACTAATCCTACACTAATCCCATATTCCTACCACATCCCCACCTTCCCTATATTCCCCTACCACCTACCTACACTAGGGGCAATTTACAATGGCCAATTTACCAATCAACCTGCAAGTCTTTGGCTGTGGGAGGAAACCGGAGCACCCGGCGAAAACCCACGCGGTCACGGAGAACTTGCAAACTCCGCACAGGCAGTACCCAGAATTGAACCCGTGTCGCTGGAGCTGAGAGGCTGTGGTGCTAACCACTGCGCCACTGTGCCGCCCTTTCAGCCCTCTGAATCTGCCATAAGCTTTTTTTTTCCTGATCCAATCCTCTATATCCCTTGACATCCAGGGTTCCCTGGACTTGTTGGTCCTACCCTTCACCTTAAGGAGAACATGTTGGCCCTGAATTCTCACTATTTCCTTTTTGAATGACTCCCAATGGTCTGATGTAGACTTTCCTACAAGTAGCTGCTCCCAGTTCACTTTGGCCAGTTCCTGTTTTATCATATTGAAATCGGCCTTCCACCAATTCAGTACCTTTATTTCCAGTCTATCTTTGTCCTTCTCCATAACTACCTTAAATCTTAGAGTTATGGTCGTTATTCCCGAAGTGCTCCCCCACTGACACTTCTACCACTTGTCCGGCTTCAACCCCAAAGATTAGGTCCAGTACCACCCCTTCTCTTGTCTAATTTTCTACGTACTGACTCAAAAAGCTGTCCTGGATGCACTTTTAACAATTCCGCCCCCTTTAAGCCTTTTGTACTCGGACTATCCTAGTTAATATTGGGGAAGTTGAAATCCCCTACTATTATTACCCTATTATTTTTACTCCTTTCTGAGATTTGCCTACAAATCTTCTGCTCTATCTCTCCCTGACACTCCCAGCCAAGTGATTGCCCCCTTTTGTTTTTAAATTCTGCCCATTTAGCCTCATTTGAGGAACCTTCTAAGATATCAATCCTCCTCACTGCAGTAATTGATTCCTTGATCAATAGTGTAATGTTGCCACCTCTTTTACAACCCACCCCCCCCCCCACCCCCTTCACGCCTGAAGCTTCTAGCCCTGGAATTTTGAGCTGCCAGTCCTGCCCTTCCCTCAACTATGTCTCTTCTATATTTGGCTGTGCATCACCCCCTACTGTACTTCCACTCTGTATCCTATCCCCCTGCCAAATTAGTTTAAACCACCCCCCCCCTCCCCCCCACACAAACAGCACTAGCAAACCTCCCTGCAAGGATGCTCCACAGATGCTGCCAGACCTGCTCAGTATTTCCAGCATTTCTTGTTTTTATTTCAGGTTTCCAGCATCTGCAGTATTTTGCTTTTATTTATCCCCTGTAAGGATGTTGGTTCCGTTCCGGTTCAGGTGCAACCTGTCCGACTTGTACAGGTCCCACTTTCGCCAGAAACAGACCCAGGAAACTAAAGCCCTCCCTCCTGCACCATCTCTTCAGCCACGCATTCATCTGCTCTATCCTCCTATTCCTATACTCACCAGCAAGTGGCACCCGGAGTAACCCAGAGATTACAACTTTTGAGGTCCTGCTTTTTAATCTACCTAGCTCCCTAAATTCTTCTTGCAGGACCCCATCCCTCTTTCTACCTGTGTCGTTGGTACCAATGTGAACCAAGACCTTTGACTGTTCACCCTCCCACTTCAGAATGTCCTGCAGCAGCTCTGTGACATCCTTGACCCTAGCACCAGGGAGGCAACATACCATCCTGGACCATCACCCACAGAAACAGATAGGTCACAGAAACGCCTATCTGTACCCCTTACAATAGATCCCCTATCACTTTAACTCTCCCACTCTTTTTCCTTCTCTCCTGTGCAGCTGAGCCACCTGTGGTGCCATAGACTTGGCTCGTTGCATTCCCCTGAGAAGCTATCTCCCCCAACAGTATCCAAAGCGGAAAATCTGTTAGAGTGGGAGACTCCTGCAGTACCTGCCTAGTTCTTCCACTCTGTCTGGCAGTCGCCCATTCACTTTCTGCCTGAGCAGTCTATCCCTGTAGTGTGACCACCTCCCTGTACATGATGGTCTCAGCCTCGCAGATGCTCCAGTGTCCCCAGCCACTGTTCCAGATCCAAAACGTGGATTTCGAATAGCTGCAGCTGGAGACACGAGAAGTGTTCCTGACTTCCCACATTGCACAGGAAGAGCACTCCACGCTGCCGAACTGCTCTGCCATGACTTACCCTTAATTTACTCCCTTAAATTACTCAAAAATTAGAGATTATATACACTAGGGACCTTGAATCCCTAAAAAAAACAATACTTACTATATAAAACAACTGTAGACCTCACCTTTCTCTTTACTTTAGTTACTAACTCAGCTTACCTGTACGCTCACCCCGGCAGCTCTCTGTTTCCCTGCTCACTCTGTTGATTGTGACGTTACTCTGATGTCACCTTTCAATTTATTTCCCCTTCCACCCCCCCACCCCCCCAACCCCCAGCTCTGCTCCCACTCTGTTTTCTTTCTCTCTCCCTCGCGCCCCCTCCCTCGCGCCCGCGCCCCCTCCTCCGCGCTCGCCCGCCCATGATGTGTCGACCTTAAAAGCTATATAAATGCAGTTGGTTGGTAAATAAAAGAAAAAACACTGCTTTGATCAATGAATCTACTTTAAATCATATGAATTTAAGCACTGGAACTGGTAATAAGCTGGATAATCTAAAACAAAAAGCCAAATTGCAGTTTAACAGTCCCTCTGTTTTACCAACTTGATACCATTTCAGCATTATATTCCATTAATCATGGTGAGCAATGCATTGGAAAGCCAGTTGATGTTTGAATGAATTAAGCTAGCAGGTGACTTTCAGAATGCCACTTTGGGGCTACATTGATTGCTGTCTTCAGGAAGAAAGATCTCAGTCTGATCCTGCAGCAACGATGGGAAGAATGTACCAGGAACATAAATAATAGGTGCACAGATAGGTATAATTTTAAATGAGGAAGCAAAGCATTGGGATCTGAGTGAAAGCATCTTGGGTTTTTTTTTTAAGAGAATACTAGACAGAGGAAATGGAAAATCTGATATAAGTTGTAATTTGGCGGCAATACCTGAAAGCTGTGAAGAAAACAGGAGATGTTCCTGAGATTTATACATCAGTGAGTTAGACATCGTGCTCATAACAGCAAACACAAGAAAAAGCTTTATTTGCCCCTTCAGGTTTTGTTTTATTTGTTTCCATCAATACCATGTCTATCTGTCGACAACTATCGAATAATACGGTATATGATCAAATATATTCCTGTTGGGGAACTGTACTTGGAGAGTTTAAGCCAGAGAGTCAGGCTGCAGTGTTGTAGCCCTATTTTCAACATGGCATCCTTTCAAGCACATGTTCTCACTGGGAGCATGGGAATCATGGAATTTACCCTTATGTGCCTTATGTTAAAGGAGTTTAAGGTTCTTGACGCAGGGTTTTTTCCAGAGTACACCAAATACTGCTTTAACATCTCACACTGAAGAGTGCCTGCAGAGTCTCATCGACAAGTTTGCGGCTGCCTGCAATGAATTTGGCCTAACCGTCAGCCTCAAGAAAACTAACATCATGGGGCAGGACGTCAGAAATGCTCCATCCATCAATATTGGCGACCACGCTCTGGAAGTGGTTCAAGAGTTCACCTACCTAGGCTCAACTATCACCAGTAACCTGTCTCTAGATGCAGAAATCAACAAGCGCATGGGAAAGGCTTCCACTGCTATGTCCAGACTGGTCAAGAGAGTGTGGGAAAATGGCGCACTGACACGAAACACAAAAGTCCGAGTGTATCGAGCCTGTGTCCTCAGTACCTTGCTCTATGGCAGCGAGGCCTGGACAACGTATGTCAGCCAAGAGCGACGTCTCAATTCATTCCATCTTCGCTGCCTCCGGAGAATACTTGGCATCAGGTGGCAGGACCGTATCTCCAACACAGAAGTCCTTGAGGCGGCCAACATCCCCAGCTTATACACACTACTGAGTCAGCGGCGCTTGAGATGGCTTGGCCATGTGAGTCGCATGGAAGATGGCAGGATCCCCAAAGACACATTGTACAGTGAGCTCGCCACTGGTATCAGACCCACCGGCCGTCCATGTCACTGCTTTAAAGACGTCTGCAAACGCGACATGAAGTCCTGTGACATTGATCACAAGTCGTGGGAGTCAGTTGCCAGCGTTCGCCAGAGCTGGCGGGCAGCCATAAAGGCAGGGCTAAAGTGTGACGAGTCGAAGAGACTTAGCAGTTGGCAGGAAAAAAGACAGAAGCGCAAGGGGAGAGCCAACTGTGTAACAGCCCCGACAAACAAATTTTTCTGCAGCACCTGTGGAAGAGCCTGTCGCTCTAGAATTGGCCTTTATAGCCACTCCAGGCGCTGCTCCACACACCACTGACCACCTCCAGGCGCTTACCCATTGTCTCTCGAGATAAGGAGGCCAAAGAAGACACCAAGTATAATGTAGCCAAGTATAGCACTCATCCTGTACTAGTAATGTGCTGGTCCTGATTTTTGTGGCTTTTAGTACCTTCACTGTTAATGTGAAGAAATGGACTGAGGTTTAATGTCTCACAGGGTATTGTCATTCTCAATACAAGATACACTCAGCACTGCGCTATAATGCCAATCTTGATTTGTTTGCTTGAAGCTCCTGGTGTGGGACTCACACAACCTTCTAATCTGGAGTTTTGAGTGTTACCAGCAGACAGGATTATTAAGCTGTTAGAAATTCATGAACAAATCAGCACAAGAATAAAAAAAAGTTAAGTATAAGGGTGCTTGACTAGGGGGCAAAAGCAAATCATAATTTCATTCCAAGATGCTGAAGGGATTGAATGAACAAAAGACCTGAGTCATTGAAATACATAACTCCCTGTAAATGCAAATACAGGTTGATAAAGCCAAAGGAAAGGCCAGCACTATTTTAGGTTTTATAAATAAGAGAGTGCAAGAATTAAGAAGCAATAAATGTGAGGAAATCATAAGTAAGGGCATACCATGTGCAAGTTTTAGGTGACCCATTGGAGAAAGTGCATTAAAGCCATTTAGGTTCATGGTATAATACCATGAATAGGGAAACTATAGTTATGAAGAGACACTTGGGATGCTGGGACTGTTTCCACAAGAGTAATGATGGTTAGGGACATTTACTAAAGGTTTTGAAAATTATGACGGCTTTTGATGGTTGGGAGTCAATGATGAGGGATAATCAATTTTAAATATTCACTTGGAATGAGAAGAGATTTTAAGGAGAGGCAGTGGCGTCGTGGTAATGTCACTAGACTGGTAACCCAGAGCCCCAGGCTTATGCTCTAGGAACATGGGTTCGAATTCCACCACGGCAGATGTTGGAATTTGAATGCAATTAATAAATCTGGAATTAAAAGCTAGTCCAGTGGTGACGAGGAAACCATTGTCGATTGTTGTAAAAACCCATCTGGTTCACTAATGTTCTTTAGGGAAGAAAATCAGCTTTCCTTACCTGGTCTGACCTACATGTGACTCCAGACCCACAGCAATGTAGTTGACTCTTAAATGCTTTCTGAAATGGCCTAGCAAGCCACTCAGTTGTATCAAACTGCTAAACTGTCTCAGAAAAGGAATGAAAATGGACGGACCACCTGGCATCGACCTAGGCACCGGAACCAACAATAGCAACCCCAACCCAGTCAACCCTGCCAAGTCCTCCTTTCGAACATCTGGAGGCTTGTGCCAACATTGGGAGAGCTGTCCCACAGACTAGTCAAGCAACAGCCTTACATAGTCATACTCCCAGAGTCATACCTTGCACACAATGTCCCAGACATCACCATCCCTGGGTATGTCCTGTCCCACCGGCAGGTCAGACCCAGCTGAGGTGGCGGTGGCTCAGGGGTTACCCCACCTCAGCTGATGAATCCGTGCTTTTCCTTGTTGAACACCAGTTGCAAGAAGCACTGAGGGTCGCATGGGCACAAAATGTACTTTGGGTGGGGGACTTCAATGTCCATCACCAAGAGTAGCTCGATAGCACCACTACTGATAGCACCAAGCTGGCCGAGTCCTAAAGGACATAACTGCTAGATTGGGTCTGTGGCTGGTGATAGAACCAATAAGAGGGAAAAATATACTTGACCTCCTCACCAATCTTCCTGTCGCAGATGCATCTGTCCATGACCGTATTGGTAGGAGAGACTGCTGCACAGTCCTTATAGAGACAAAGTACCGTCTTCATGTTGAGGGTACCCACCATTGTGTTGTGTAGTACAATGACAGCGCTAAATAGGATAGATTTCAAACAGATCTAGCAACTTAAAACTGGGCATCCGTGAGGCACTGCGGGCTATCAGCAGCAGCAGAATTGTATTCAACCACAATCTGTAACCTCATGGACCGGCATCTGCCCCACTCCACCATTACCAGCAAGCCGGGGGACCGACCCTAGTTCAATGAAAAGTGCAGGAGGGCATTCCAGGAGCAGCACCAGGCATACCTCAAAATGAGTTGTCAGCCTGGTGAAGCTACAACACTGGACTGCTTGCATGTCAAACAGTGGAAGCAGCATACAATGGAGAGGGCTAAACGATCCCACAACCAATGGATCAGATATAAGCTCTGCAGTCCTACCACAGTCGTGAATGGTGGTGGACAATTAAACAACTGACAGGAGGAGGGGGCTCCATAAATATCCTCATCAACATTGGGGGAACTCAGCGCAAGACCAGGCTGAAGCATTTGCATCCATCTTCAGCCAGAAGTGCCGAGTAGATGATCCATTTCGACCTCCTCCTGAGGTCCCCAGCATCACAGATGTCAGTCTTCAGCCAATTCGATTCACTCCATGTGATATTAAAGAAAAGGCTGAAGGTATTGGATACTGCAAAGGCCCTGACAACATTCCAGCAGTAGTACTGAAGACTTGTGCTCCAGAACTAGGTGCGCCCCTAGCCAAGCTGTTCCAGTACAGCTACAACACCCAGCCATGTGGAAAATTGCCCAGCTATGTACTGTGCACAAAAAAAGGACAAATCCAACCTGGCCAATTACTGCCCTATCAGTCTACTCACAATCATCAGCAAAGTGATGGAAGATGTCGTCCAGTGCTAGCAAGTGGAACTTGCTCAGCAATAACCTGAGCGACACAGTGGTGCAGTGGTTAGCACTGCAGCCTCAGTGGGCTCAGAGGGACCCGGGTTCAATTCTGGGTACTGCCTGTGTGGAGTTTGCAAGTTCTCCCTGTGTCTGCGTGGGTTTCCTCCGGGTGCTCCGGTTTCCTCCCACCACCAAAAAGACTTGCAGGTTGTTAGGTAAATTGGCCATTATAAATTGCCCCTAGTATAGGTAGGTGGTAGGGGAATATAGGGACAGGTGAGGATGTGGTAGGAATATGGGATTAGTGTAGGATTAGTTTAAATGTATGGTTAATGGTCGGCACCGACTCGGTGGGCTGAAGGGCCTGTTTCAGTGCTGTATTTCTAAATCTAAAAAACCTGCTCACTGACACTCAGTTTGGGTTCCACCAGTGCCACTCAGCTCCTGACCTCATTACAACCTTGGTTCAAACATGGAGTAAAGAGCTGAACTCCGGAGGTGAGGTGAGAGTGACTGCCCTTGACGTCAAAGCATCAAGGAGCCCTTGCAAAGCTGGAGTAAATGGGAATCAGGGAAAACTCTCCGCTAGTTGGAGTCATACCTGCCACAAAGGAAGATGCTTCTGGTTGTTGGAGGTCAATCATCTGAGTCCCAAGATATCACTGCAGGAGTTCCTCGGGGTAGTGTCCTTGGCCCAACCATCTTCAGCTTCTTCATCAATGACCTTCCCTCCATCATAAGGTCAGAAGTGGGGACGTTCGCTGATTGCACAACCTTCAGCACCATTCGCGACTCCTCAAATACTGAAACAGCCCATGTCCGTTTGCAGCAAGACCTGGACAACATCCAGGCTGGGGCTGATAAGTGGGAAGTAACATTTGCAGCACACAAGTGCTAGGCAATGACCATCTCAAACAAGAGAGGATCTAGCCATCTCCCCTTGACGTTCAGTGGCATTACCATTGCTGAATCCCCCACTATCAACATCTTGTGGGTTACCATTAACCAGAAACTGAACTGGACCAGCCACATAAATACTGTGGCTACAAGAGCAGGTCAGAGGCTGGGAATTCTGCACAGAGTAACTTACTTCCTGTCTCCCCAATGCCTGTCCACCATCTATAAGGCCAAGGCACAAGTCAGGAGTGTGATGAAATACTCTCCACTTAGTTGGATGGGTGCAGCTCCAACAACATTCAAGAAGCTTGACGCCATCCAGGACAAAGCAGGCCACTTGATTGGCACCCCATCCACCATTTTCAACATTCACTCCCTCCACCATCGATGCACAGTGGCAGCAGTGTGTGCCATCTACAAGGTGCACTGCAACTACTCACCAAGGCTCCTTCAACAGCATCTTCCAAACCCATGACTCTACCACCTAGAAGCACAAGGGCAGCAGATGCATAGGAACACCACTACCTGCATGTTCCCCTCCAAGCCACACACCATGCTCTCTTGGAACTATATCGCCATTCCTTCAGTGTCATGGGGTCAAAATCCTGTAACTCCCATCCTAACAAAACTGTTGGTATACCTACACCCCAAGGATTACAGCAGTTCAAGAAGTCATCTCACCACCACTTTCTCGAGGGCCATTAGGGATAGGCAATAAATGCTGGCCTAGCCAGTGACATCCTCATTCCAGAAGCAAAAAACAAGAGAATTCTTTGTTAAGCAGTGTTGTTGAGCCCAGAATGTTTTATCATGAGGAGTAATCAGAGACGATTGCTTGTATAAGGGATAAATTGGATAACTATTTGAATTGCAGGATGTAATTCAGATTATGAAACTGCCATGGTGGATTTTGCCTTGCATTTTTTCAATTATTCATCCAGGCCTTTGTGTTATGAGTTCAGTAACATAACCACTAGGCTATTGTACCCAAATGGAACCATTGCTTTTCTATCTTGAGGCATAGACTGCAAAGGCCAGAGTGGTGAATCTGTGAAGATCTTCGCTAAACAGCAATTTAGTATTGTGTGTAGTATTCGGTACTTCATCGTTGGAAGGATATGAAACCAATAGAGAAGATACAGCTTAGATTTACTGGATATTACTAAGAATGAAGAATTCTAGTTATTAAAAGTTGTGACTCTTTTCACTGGACCTGAGAAAGTTGAGGATAACCTGATTGAGGTCTTAAGATTATGAAGAGGCTAATAGTTTCCACTGATTGGTGAGATAGTAAGAAGGGACAACAAATTTAAGATAATCAGAAAGATACATAAAATATAGCTTGGAATATAACAATATATATGTTGGCCTGGAGTTTGAGGTTAGCAGTGAAGCAAGGGCACTCGCCACTGATCATGAACTAAGTCTTGCTGAGAGATCGAGCGAGCTCTCTGTTTAGAATTTCACTGTAGCAGTAATACTGCAACTGGTTTTGCTGGGCATTTCTAGCATGGAGCAGCGGTGATGGTATGAGGCTGTCCAAGCAGCCAATCAAAGGATCTTCACAGACACCCAAACAGGAAACAAAAAGCAGTAAAATAAAATCACATTTAAATATTTTTTTACGTAGAGCAAATTAAAGGTTAGGACATATACATGGAGTGAAGGTAGAAGCAGAAATGTTCTGGAAAAAATATTTTTTCAAAAAAATTAGCTTAAAAATCTAATCTAATCATTCAACAGCACTCCACCAAATATAAAATTATTTTTTCAGGGCCAATTCTGATCAAGTTTTATGAATCACATTGCTGTTAAAAACCCAGTTCTACCTGATTGAACAAGATGTAACTTTTTAAGTGTTTTCAAATGACAATGTGAGAGCAGGAAAGTTGAACTTCTCTCTGGCTCTGAGGGAGTCTGTATGCAACCTGTAGTGGAGCCCTGAGTGACAGACTGCAAGTTCAGGATTTCTATGCTAATCTGCACATGCTCAACATCCTGAAGTTCCTGTCTGTTTCAGAGGGTGAGTGACAGCAAATGCTGACTGTACCCCACCCCCGCCCCGATAAATTGCAGCCCATCTTCACAGGGGATGATTAGATTGTAAATTCTATTCCACGAGCAGTTATTGAAATAAAGTTCGCACATTGCTGTAAAAGGGAGTTTCCTGGATACATGCCAATAAAAGCTTACATTAGCAGGTGGTAAAATTCATCTGATATTCTCTCTTGAATTCAATGGTTAAATAACTCATGAGATTGATGCTTGGAATAATAGGAATTAGAATTTAAGGGAGGAAGATGTGGATCAAAAACTGGCTTAGCAGTTGGAGGTGGACTAATTATAAGAATTCCAGTGTTGATTAAATGAGAAAAGGTAGTAGAAAAGCAAGCCACAACCAACATAATTAATGGACTCATTTTGTTGTAATAAGGAAAAGGAATCATGCTACTTTTGATCAAGTATATGTTAGAGATGATCTGATTTCATTTTTTGAGCGCAACAAGTGTAGTGAATTAGGTTGGTGAGCCAAAAGCACTAATAACTGTGTGGGGATATGATGTAGTGGCAATAACTGAAACCTGGCTTAAAAATGGTGAGGACTGGGTGCTTGATATTGAAGGATACAAAATGTTCAGAAAAGATAAGGAAGGAGATTACTAAGGTGGGGTGGCAGTACTGATTAGGGAAAATATTGTACTGTTGGAAAGAGAGGATGCCCTTTGAAGGGGTGAAGACGGAATCCATTTGGTTAGAGTTGAGAAGCAAAAAGGGTATGATCATGCTGCTGGGGCTGTTCTATAGGCCTCCAAATAGTAAAAGAGAGATAGAGGAGCAAATCTACAGGGAAATCGGATAACTACAAAGTGATGATATTGGGGGACTTGACTTACCTAAATCTCAATTGGGATAATGTTACAGTAAAGATAAGAAATTGGAGGAATGTCTGAAATGTGTTCAAGAGTACCTCCTTGACCATTATGTTCTCAATCCAACTAGGAACAAGGCATTGCTAGAGCTGATGCCGGGGGATGAGATGGACCAAGTGTCTGTGGGGGAGTACTTGGCAAAGAGTGATCATTGCATCATAAAGTTTAGATTAGCAATGGAGAAGGGCAAGGAACAAGCGAAAGTAGAACTTCTAAATTGGAAAATGGCTAACTTCAATGGGCTGAGAGGGGATCTGGACAACTTAAAATGGAACCAAAGACTGACAGGAAAAACTAATAGAACAATGGGTTATCTTTAAGGTTGGAGATGTTTACAGGCTAGGTACATTCCAACAAGGGCGCGAGTTAAGGGAACCAAAGCCAGGGCTCCGTGGATGACAAGGGAGCTGGAGAATCTGATGAAACAACAAAAGAGGGTGTATAGTGCATGTCAGCTGAATCCTTCAAATGAGAACCAGGCCAAATACAATATGTTGAGAGGAGAAGTGAAGAGGAAAATAAGACTGGCAAAGAGAGAATATGAGAATATAATGGCAGTTAACATAAAATGCAACTAAATCTTCTACTGGCACTGAACGGGTAGTCGAAGCAGGGTGAGGCCTATTAGGGACAAAGAGGGTGATATGTGCTGAGAGGTACAGGGCAAGGCTAAAATACATCAAGAGTACTTTGTATTGGTGTTTACTGAGGAAGAGGATGCTGACAAAATATTAGTTGAAGCGGAGACAGTAGAGGTAATGGATGGGTGAAGATTGACAGGCAGGATGTACTGGAAAGGCTGTCTCTGCTCAGAGTGAATAAGTCGCCTCGCCCAGATGGCTTGTATTCCAGGTTGCTTAGGGAAGTGGGGATGAAGATTGTAGTCTCCCAATTGCCCAGATACAGGGGAGGTTCCAGAAGATTGCAGAGTGACAAATGTTGACACCCTTAGGAAAGGGTGTAAGGACATTACTAGTAACTACAGGCCATTCAGTTGCACATCTGTGATGGGTAAGGTTTTAGAAACAAAAATCAGGGGAAAAAAATCAATAGACACTTGGGGAGGTTTGTTAATTAAGGATAGCCAGGATGGATTTGTAAAAGGGAGATCATGTTTGACTGATGTAATTGAATTTTGTGATAAAGTAACAGAGGAAGATTGATGAAGGGAAAGCAATGGATGTTGTCAATCTGGTTTTTAAGGAAGTATTTGACCAAGTACCACATAAAAGGCTGGTTAAGAAAATTGAAGCTCATGGAATATGAAAGTCAGTGTCAGCTTGGATAAACAAAATTGGCACAAGGACAGATGACAGCGAGTCATGGGAAATGGTTGTTTTTCAGACTGGAGGATGGCAGAGAGTGGAATTCCCCAAAGGTCAGTGGTAGGACCACTGCTTTTTTGATCTATATAAATAACTTGGATATTGGAATGCACAGTAAAATTGTAAAATTTGCCAATGATAGCAAACATGGAGATGTGGCAAACAGTAAGGATGATACTAATCAACTGCAATAGGACATGGGCTAGCAGACCACCCGCCCCCCTCTCTCTCTCTCTCTCTCTTCCCTCTCTCTCTCTCTCTCTTCCCTCTCTCTCTCTCTCTCTCTTCCCTCTCTCTCTCTCTCTCTCTCTCTTCCCTCTCTCTCTCTCTCTCTCTCTCTCTTCCCCCTCTCTCTCTCTCTCTCTCTCTTCCCCCTCTCTCTCTCTCGTCCCCCCCCCTCTCGCTCTCTCTCTCTCGTCCCCCCCCCCTCGCTCTCTCTCTCTCGTCCCCCCCCCCTCGCTCTCTCTCTCTCGTCCCCCCCCCTCTCGCTCTCTCTCTCTCGTCCCCCCCCCCTCGCTCTCTCTCTCTCGTCCCCCCCCTCTCGCTCTCTCTCTCTCGTCCCCCCCCCCTCTCGCTCTCTCTCTCTCGTCCCCCCCCCTCTCGCTCTCTCTCTCTCGTCCCCCCCCCCCTCGCTCTCTCTCGTCCCCCCTCGCTCTCTCTCTCGTCCCCCCCCCCCTCTCGCTCTCTCTCTCGTCCCCCCCCCTCTCGCTCTCTCTCGTTCCCCCCCCCCTCTCGCTCTCTCTCGTTCCCCCCCCCTCTCGCTCTCTCTCGTTCCCCCCCCCCCTCTCGCTCTCTCTCGTTCCCCCCCCCTCTCGCTCTCTCTCGTCCCCCCCCCCTCTCGCTCTCTCTCGTCCCCCCCTCCTCTCGCTCTCTCTCGTCCCCCCCCCCTCTCGCTCTCTCTCGTCCCCCCCCCTCTCGCTCTCTCTCGTCCCCCCCCCTCTCGCTCTCTCTCGTCCCCCCCCCTCTCGCTCTCTCTCGTCCCCCCCCCTCTCGCTCTCTCTCGTCCCCCCCCCTCTCGCTCTCTCTCGTCCCCCCCCCTCTCGCTCTCTCTCGTCCCCCCCCCCTCTCGCTCTCTCTCGTCCCCCCCCCCTCTCGCTCTCTCTCGTCCCCCCCCCCTCGCTCTCTCTCGTCCCCCCCCCCTCTCGCTCTCTCTCGTTCCCCCCCCCCTCTCGCTCTCTCTCGTTTCCCCCCCCCCCCCTCGCTCTCTCTCGTTCCCCCCCCCTCTCGCTCTCTCTCGTTTCCCCCCCCCCCCTCGCTCTCTCTCGTTCCCCCCCCCTCTCGCTCTCTCTCGTTCCCCCCCCCCCTCTCGCTCTCTCTCGTTCCCCCCCCCCCTCTCGCTCTCTCTCTCTCTCTCCCCCCCACCCCTTGTCAATACACGCTTTGGGATTCTTGCAGTTCTACGCGCTATAAGGTTGGCCTTATTGGCAATCTCATAAATAGGGCCCGATCCATTTGCTCACCATGCAAGCTTGATGCAGAAATCGGGCAATTCAAAGACATCCTGCATGACGGTGGCTACCCTGATCGGATCATTTCTCGCTGTATATCGCACAAAGTTATTAACGGGCCTAAGGCTGTCATTTCCAGCCCTGGAAAGTGCCCAATCTACCTCCAATTACCCTTGAAGGGTAATGTATCCCAAAAAATTCGAGCAATAGGTAAAGCTAGCTGTTTCACACTGCTACTGTGTACTAGCAACTCGTGAGGTGTTTGCCACTAACAAGATGCTGCCATCAAGCCAAAATTACATCCTGCCTATCACACAAATGAATAATGTGATATATGAATTTTAATGCCAGTGTGATACTAGGTATATCGGCCGTACGTTCCAAAGACTGACAGATCATATCAGACAACATGTCCTTTCTGCTGTTCGCAACGGGCTAGGTACAGGCCGTACCCAACCAGCCTGTGCTTACAAAACACAGGGTCCAACATTAGATGTGATTCCGCAATTGGACAACATTTGCTAAATAATCCACAGTGTGCTAAGAATTACTCTGACAACCAATTTAAGATTGTCAGTAGGGCTCGCAGTGTGGCGCATTTGCATGTACTGGAAGCTACATATATTAATACACAGAGCCCTGTTCTCTGCAGACAGAAAGAACATGCACACACATTGCACCTGTTTCAGCTCAACAAAATAAGTGACAGCCATTCGCTGGTTCATTCCTCAGGACAATGCCTTGACCAATCACAGTCAAGCTACCTGGTTTAACTTTCAAACAAAGCTTGGCAGTTAACCGTCAGTCACCGTAAACTGGTGCATTCTCCTTGGCAATGCCTCTATCAATCAGAGTTCACTTGCCAACAATCAGCACTCTCTTCTCATCTAGTATAAGTTGTTGTTTTCCGTTACATTGGTTATTGCATATTGTCCAGATGCGGGCAAGATGAAAAGCAGCGACAACATGTCTCTATTTTCAGCAATTCTCAAGTTCTGTGCGACCAAATGACTATTTTGATAAGTATTGAATTAATTTTGTGAAACATAACCTGATGTGTGAATATGTGAAAGTGTGCCATGATAGACTTCCTGATTTGCTTGAGTTATTTTTCATTGTCAGACTTAGATCTAGTAGCTCATGCCCAGGCAAAGCTGGTAGTCTCATTAAAATACACTGTTGATGTGCGTGTATGAAGTCAAATGGATGAGTGGTGAGCTGCAAAAATATGCATATTTATTGGTGCAGCTGATGGACTGTTCACCCTTAACTGTAGTGAATTTGTTTGCTGCTCTTTCCAACTGGTGTGCTATTCCACTCGTGACAACTAGCAGTGCATCACTACTACTTCAATATTCCTGGAGATCTGAGACTGCATGCATGGTACAAGCGAATGAGAACATTTATTGTGTCTCAAGCTTTGTTTGATCATAAACAAGAAATGCTGGATTCACTCAGCAGGTCTGGTTCCGAAGAAGGGTCACTGACCCGAAACGTTAACTCTGCTTCTCTTTCCACAGATGCTGCCAGACCTGCTGAGTGAATCCAGCATTTCTTGTTTTTGTTTCAGATTTCCAGCATCCGCAGTATTTTGCTTTTATTTGTTTGATCATAGCTGGTCATGTACATGCTTCAAATTCCACATATATAGTCTCTTACTTGATAAGTTTGATATTCTTGTTTCCTTAAATATTTTATGCATTGTTAGCTGACCTGTTTCCAAATGCCAAAAGTTAATGTTTTTCCTATTGTGATTATTTATTGTACATGAAATCTAACAGACTAACTCTTTCCTGTTCTTTGCTTGCTCTGTTACAAAGATGATGCATCTGACAAGGCAGATGGTAAGAAAATTGCCTAGCTGTCTGTCTTTATAACCCTGTTATAGATCAGTAATTAGCATGTTTTAATATGCTTTAGGTATAAATGCTGGATTTAACGTTACAAATGGTCACGTCTCTTAATTGGAAGCCTGAGTACAAGTCATTTATTTCAGTCTGATAAAATGTGGAACACATGGGCAAGTTGTGTCCTCGAAAATCATCCCATTAAGAGACAATACCAACAAGTTGCTCTGTGGTGTAATACATTTGTCATACGTATGCAATTCAAACTTAACTCTGCGCATTTTTCCCAGCAAGCTTCTAAAGCCCAAGTTATTTCATACTACTTTTGTGTGTTTTCTACAAAAGTTTTAAAGTACACCAATATTCCCTGAATCAAAATTAAGATGCATTTATGAATCTCCCAAGTAATTTTACTGCCAAAAGCCATAATCATATAAACTTGTGCTAAGGTTATGTATGCTGTCACTTTGGAACATTTTTCCTGCTTAGGATCTACTTCTGAAGATGGTAAGCACTGAGAATTTGAATTCAGTTGTTTTAAAACTTGGAAAAGTGCCAGTGGAGTTGTTAGATTGCTATTATAAAAATACTGGTTCATCAATGTCCTTCAGGAAAGGAAACCTGCTTATCTTGTCTGGCCTATATGCAGCGCCAGTTCCACACACCAGTGTAATGTAACAAGTTACTCGGTTGTAACTAGCAGTTCCAAGAAAATTTGAACTTTTACCTTTGGGAGGTAGAGAGGAGGGGCATTCTTAGTATTTCCAAGCATTTTTACAGCACAATCATCTCACCATCAATGGCCAAATTCTGTTACCAATTCCACATTGAGTTATTGTGTCCCAGCTGACCAACCTACCTGAGCTTGAGAGATTTTGAAAGTGAACTTTTCTGAGAAAACCTTATGTTTAGATCAAGGTTTGATCCGGTTTTGAATTATTCTGCTTGTGGGTCATTCGCATTTTAACTCTGTGCTCAGATAGCTTCAGGAGTTTGGTCAGGAATCTGTGTTTCGATAAATTATGAAGTGCTCTGTGTAACTCTCCTTGATGGAGAGTTCTGTGGTCCAACATGCAGCTGTTTCACAACTTTTCCATTTCTGTTATGGTTGCTAGTTCTGTTTTCTTTCTTAGCCCTTATCAAATATATATTTTTCTTTACTTATCAGTTTTACTCCCAAAATTGGATTTCTCCCTAGAGTCTCATTCGATATCTTTGTTTGCATTCATAATTGATAGATACTTTGCCTTCTCTTGTTTGTTTCACGTTGGATACAGGCTGAAAACATGCCTTTCACCTTGGGCATATTCACAGCACTTGGCCATCTTCCTGTCATTGTCTTTTTTATAAGGCTAAATTATGACTGAATAAGGCCATGATGTTCCATCAGCCCTGTGCTGAAGTGGAACGAGGATCATGCACTGCTCTATCCCTTGAGCTCTTCAATTACTTTCCTCACTAAGCAACTATCCAGCTCTCTTGAATTTGTTTTGAGTTCTTCAATAAGATCTTCCCTCAGCTTTATTTTCTAAGGTGTAAATGTTTCTAATTTCTGTAGCTGTTGCTTGTAGCTCAGGTGTCTCATACCAGCTATCAACTAAACTGCCCTTTGTTATGCCTTCTTGAAAATTAGGATTCTGCTACTGTAGTACAGTGGACAGAATTGGACCAAGAATGTGAGGGAGGCGGGTGGTGGGGGGCGGTGGGCAGGCTGGGATGGTGTGAGCGGATGGTTGGGCCAATGTTCTGCAACAGCTCTGTCATTTAGTCAGGCAACTTCTTTGTCCCACTAACTGACTGCCCCAAGATCTTCTTAAGTCTCTTGGGTGCACTCAGTGCAGGTGCCATGGTCATCGATCCACCAGTACCCGATTCCTCTCCGATGTTGTGTCCTGTAGAATGATGTCATTACTCTAGTATTTGCACAGCTTTTCTTTTCCGCATTCTTTCCACCTTCCACATCAAATCACCACTTTCTTTTATCATCCTAATTTCTCAATCTGTCTAAATCTTAAGTAGCGTTTGCTTGTTGCCGACAGAAGGATGCAACCTCACTGAGCTTCATTTTATTTGTGTCCCTAATTCATTCAATTTTAACACACTTCATTAATTAGTCCCTCAACCCCACCCCACTCACCTCATTCCATTCTTTCCAATATTATGGGCTCATCTGTGTGAAAAATATTGCTCAAGTGAAATATAGCACTCATTGCATTCCAAAGTTCATTGGTCTTTAAAAGAGCTCTAATATATTTGCTACATTATGCAATTAGCATCCTTTTGAACCTTTCTATTCCCTCAAAATCCACTTTTCTAAAGTGTCATTGTCTCTGTTATTCTGTTCCCCTTCTCCATTATAAATATGATTTTAAATTCTACCATATCATGACCAATGGAGTTTTGATTATTCAATCTGATTTTGGTTCAGGTCCCCATCCCTTTAAGGTTTCATATGTTGTAAATAATTTGTGTTTGATCACCAGACCTTTTATCATTTGCACTTTGCCTTTTTTATGTGAATATTCTGGAAATAAAAGTTAATTTATTCATGGAGCAGCTTATCAATTTTGTCAATAGCTTTCCTTTTCTAAATTACATATTTATTTCCTTTCTAGGTCGTATTCGTAATAGGCAGCTACTCTCGGGAACTGCCACTGGTGGTGGCGATGCTGCTGATTCTAGAGGGCGAAGTCGTACGAAAGTGGTGTCTCAGTCCCAACGTATGTATCTGGCGTGTTGTCATGCAGTGTGATGGGACATATCTAGTTTTCTAAGTCAGGGGTATAGAAAATACTGTTGTGTTTATACACGGAGAGGTATGCATTAGTGTTGTACTTGCCATTTAAAATGTTCTATGATCTACTAAGTTTTCAACAACTGTTCTATGCCTCAGGTTTAACATCATCTGAAGAAAACAAAGGTATCTTGCTATTGTTCATATTTTTGTTGGGTTGTTTTTCTTTTTTGCATGTCCTGGTGATTTTATGTTAAGCTAAGTGTTCTGATTAAGTTTGTCAGATTCTTTCCTTAAAGTAGTAGACAGCCATGAGCAGCAAATGTGACACATACGTTGCAATTAAATTTTTTGATTTACCATGAACTTTGCAAATGTTAGAACAGAAAAGCAGCATTTGGCTCCTTTTATACAGAGATTGATCATAAGAGGACATTTCATCTTTGTCTTACTGTATTGTTTTACATTTTGCAGTTATCTCATGACAGCAATAGGGGAAAGTGCCTTGTTCATGAAGTCTGTTTTTTATAGCCTAGAAACATTTTAACACATAGCGCAAATCATTGAATTATTTATTAATGTTCCATGTTCAACTCTGCAAAAATGGCATTCCAATCAGGGAAGACCATGTAACAGCTAAGCTCATAAGTCAATTATTAAGGTTTCTCATAAGAGTGGGCTAAAAATAGTATTCTATAGTCAGTTATTATGTTTGTGTCATAATCTTAAATCAAATATACTTTTATTTAAATATAAAAGCTACTTTAATGCTCATAATATGGGGTGCTTGGCTCAGAAGATTTGTCTGCCATACTAAAATTCATTTTAGTGGATGGTGCAAGTGTAATGCTATGTGTAAATGATTTCATGCTAACTTAGTTTGTATGTGCTGCTCAGAGGGAGGTGTCAAGTGGAGGCAAGCTGCTTCCCATAGAGAGGTAAAACAAAATGTCAAATCAACAATAACAAGTTGTATTTATACAGTGCCTTTAACATAATAAAACATTCCAAGGCGTTTCACAGGAGCGTTAGAAAGCAAAATTTGACGCCAATCCACTTAAGGCGATAGCTTGGTTAAAGAGGTCGTTTTTTAGGAACATCATAAATGGGGAAAGAGAGGTGGTGATGTTCTGGGAGGAAGTTCCAGAGCTTACGGCCAAGGCAGCTGACGACACAGCCACCAGTGGTGGAGCAATTAAAATCAGATGCTCAAGAGGCCAGAATTAGATGAGTACAGCTATCTTGGAGGTTTGTGGGTCTGGAGGAGATTGCAGAGATAAGGACTGGCATGACCATGGGGAGAGTTGAAAACAAGGATGAGAATTTTAAAATCAAGGCATTGCTTGTCCGGAAGCTAGTATAGGCCAGCTAGCACAGGGGATGATGTGTGAACAGAACTTTGTGCAAATAAAGGCACAGGCAACATAGTTTTGGATGACCTGAACTTTATGGAGCATAGCATGTGGGAGCCCAACCAGGAGTATGTTAGAATGGTCAAGTCTACAGGTAATAAAGGCATAAATGAGGATTGAATGATGAATAATAAGTGTTGGTAGTTGATACTCACAGCCATTCTTTATTCTGTGCTGACCTTAACTGCATAATCTAGGCTGCTGTCACCTATGGGAGTATTGATGGAGTCTGTAACTTTGGCTTAAGCATCATTTGAACAAGATATTAAATTATGACCTAAACAGGCAGGTGGGATCGATGTTAAAAATCCCTTGGCAATATTTGCACTAGAACTGGGAGTTCTCTTGAAGAGCTCTTCTTCCTTTGACTAGTACGACTGAAAAATCCAATAACTGGTCACCTATCTCATCACTGCCTTTAGGATGTTGCTGGTGCACGATGGTTACTGCAATTACCTGCATAAATCACTGCGCTCCAAGTATTGATTGCATGAAGTCCTCTTTCATTCTGATAAAACACTATACAAATGCTACTATTTGATTATCTTGTATCTCATCATGTCTGATTTAAGATGAGGTAATTTGCTGACTATAGATCCAACTCTTAACAGCTGTTTTACCCTACTTCCATGGCCTGAGGCATTGAAGCTGATGCTGACTTCACAACCTGTACCCTCGTCAAGGTTGGTTTAGTCAGCACAAACCAGACGTTGAACTAGGGTGTTGATTTGTCTGTTACAATACAGCAGGATGCGGTGAATTTGACCATTGTTAATGGAATTTAGTTGGAAAATTGAATTTAGCAAACACAGCATACTAATTAAAGTGGGTGGGGAATCGGGTGGGGAATCAGGAGGGGAAAGAAGGGAGATGTGAGCATGGAATTAGATTGTGACCTTTCAGAGTACCATATTTTTGGGCGTGTCAGAGAAAAAATTAGGACTTTATGTTGTCAAAAATAGAAGCCACAGTTGTTTGGGAATCGGGTAAGATGTATGACAAGAGCAAGAGAAAACCTGTCATAGCTCCTTGCTGGATCTTTCAATCATGTTTGAATTCTGCATTGTATGTACTTTGAACCCCTTCATCTGTGACCTCAGTGGTGGCAGTTTGACTCTTAACACCAGTCACTTGCCAATAGTATTTTGTACTTGGAACATAGAAAAATAGAAAATTTTATGGCACAAAAGGTCATTCAGCCGATTGTGTCTATGCCAGCTCAAAAAGAGCTGTTCAGCCTATTGCCACTTTCCAGCACTTGGTCTGTAATCCTGTAGATTATGGCACTTCCAAGTACCTATCCAAGTATTTTTTTTTAAAGGTGAGGGTTTTAGTCTGCATCACTCTTTCAGACAGTGAGTTCCAGTCTGTGGGTGAAAAAAATTTCTAAACTCTACTCTCATCCTTCTGTCACTTAATTTAAATCAATGGTCCCTGGTTATTGACCTATCTGCTGAGGGAAATGGGTCCTTCCTATCCACTCTTTCTAGGTTCCCCCATCATTATATACACCTCAATTATATCTTCCCTCAGCCTCCTGTGTTAGAAAACAACCCCCAGCCTTTCCAGTCTTGTAGCTAAAATTCTCTATTCCTGGCAACATCCTGTATGTAGTATTAGTGTTCTGTGTGTTCATAATCATTTCTATATGAAAACTATTACCTGCCACCTATATTATAAACTGACACACCACATTAAACTTATGACCCATAAGCATGAATATTGGAAAGCCATGTTGTAACAAGCACTAAACATTTTGGAAAGTTGTTCAAATGACTCACCAAAATTCTGTTCATATTTGTAACCATTCCATTTTTGCTGCCAAAATCCCTTCAAACCAGGCAAAAATTAACAAAATATCATCACCTTCAGTTGCATGTTGCGTAATTTGAGATTAAAAATATCTTGAATATATTTTCAAATTACTGCTGTATTTGAGATACACATTTTGCGGTTACCTTGCATCTCCATTACTCAACAATGCACTGTATATTTCTTAAACCATGAATAAATACCTGGAATCTTTGCTTGCTACTTAAGCAGCTGACTACTACTTATAACTTTAATTTCTGAATAATTTAAAATCATTGTTTTTTTGGAGTTTGCTTGTGTGAGTGCTACATCCTTCAGCTTGTGTAGAAAGCACCTTGGAAAATATAGTTTAATCAGTTACAGTGGTGGGGAAGCATTGCAACATTAACATACTGATTTTGGTTCTAAGCCATAAAGCTTGCAGTTTAGTGACCACTTCTTACTCCACAATAATTTGAAAACTTCATTTAATTTAAGTTTCTTTCAAATGCATGAAATCTGAGTGGTACTTTATTTGCATTATTCAGTCAGCATTTTTACAGACAATTTTATCAGATGTTAAAACCTCAAATATACAGTACTCCTATAAAATCCACCCCTGAAGTTTTTTTTAAAAATGACTTGTCACATAACTTATACAGTAACAATGGATGCATATTCTATATTTATACATGTCTTTTCCTTATTTATGTGCCTGTTTAAAAAGTGCATTTTGCATAATCTCACAAAAATCACAGCAGTTGATGTGCTTATGAATTTTAGTATTTTGGGACGCAGTTTTAGTGTGTTGACTAAATTTTGATCCGTGTCTGTTTTCTTTATTGACTCTCCTCATGGAGCAGCTAGAGGAGAACAATCCTATCATTTACTTTGCACTGGTAATGCTGGTGCTCCTTAATTCTCAGTGACTGCAGATGCACTGTGATCAAGACTCTATCAGGTTCCTTTTGGGAACAGGGTCTGTTAGAATGAAGTAGTCTGAATGTGCAAGAACTGACCAAACTCATTCCAAGTGTGTTTAACACATCTAAGCATGAAGTAGTCCTGAGTCCAGGGTTGTGAAGTGAATGTTTTACCTGTTTGCACGAGTTGCCAGTCCATTTTTCATTGCTTGTTAGTTTTATCCCACCATGGTCCTGGTGTACTAAAATTCTCATTCTGCAAATTCTCATAGCTCAGTGTTTGTTTACTGCTTTTTAGGAATTTTTTTCTTGGTTTGTCTGGATTCTTTTTTTTTACAGCATTGTGTCCATAAATGGCTATCTGCAAGTTTCTATGCACCTTTACTGGTATTGGGAAAAAATGCTCTTGTTTATCTGTTATTTACTTAAGTACAGTAGAATAATGTGCAGTGATACTTAGTTGCAAGTGTCACCTGCTCATGTATCTTAATTTCACCTACATTATGTGTGAGTCAGATTAGTGTTGTATGATTGCCTTAAGAGTGATGTTCCTTTAAGAACTCAGTGTGCTAATGAGCTAAGTACCAGGATGTAGTAATGTGACTAGGAGCCATGCTCACTCTGCCACTGTAACTCCTGAGACAAATGTACTATATATAGTTTGCTAGAGATTGTTTATGTTCCTCACGGTTGACTGAGTTAATGGTTTTTTTTTTAGCTTTGTCTGTGTGATAGGAGACTCTGCTGTGTTCACGCTTGAGTAATTGCATGATTTTTCAGCTTGACTGCTTCAATGGAGACTCTGCAGCATTCAGGGGTTTCCCTTGCTTTTTTCCAGACGCTTCCTGTAATGGCACAACCTCGATCAGTCTGAGAGAGGAATCGTGTTTTCCCCGTTTTCTCTCTGCCACGGAGCCTTTGACTGTCGGACGTCCAAGCATTTTTTAAAACCAGGATCCCTTGACCTTTGTCGCAATGACTCCCCGGGCACAGGAATGTATTTGCAGCCTGTCATTAGGTGCTCCAGGATGATGATGCTGGTATTGAACTGTTGTGCAAACATACAGGCTGAAGTGCTGAAAGCAAAGCAAACATAAAACATTGTGAAGCACCTGGTACTCTCCATCAAAGCAGCTAGACTAAATAAAGGAGAACTTCTTAAAGGGGAAACAGTGCAGAGTTAATGGAACAAGTCTTAAAGCAGATTTTAAGCAAAAGAACAGCAGAAGGTTCTGTTCTCACAATCGTTATCAAATTTCCCAAATGAATTGGAAGGCCATTGATATCCTATCCAAGTTTAAGCTTTTTAAACAAAAAATGTAGTTATGCTTCACAGACCAAGGGGTTGTAGAACCAGACAAACATGCTGTGAAAATACTGATAGCAGTTGGAAATGAAGGGTTATTCAGAATCAATACCTCTAGCTTATCTGAAGAGGACCAGAAAGATCCCGCAAAGATGTGGAAAGCGCGATAAGATCAACTTCAGCTAAGATTGTATTTTAGAATTCATCATCTGTCATTGATGTCCGACAGTCAAAAGCCACAGAAATCAATAGATCAATTCATTAGTAGATGCTGTGTTAAGGGCAATGAATGCCATTTTTCAGAAACTGGGCTGTCGGAGCGAATAGTGGAGCTGGTGATTGTCTCAAAACCTATTGAAGTGTTTCAAAAAGACCTGGTGGGGGGGGGAAGAAAGGTCACAGCACTGATGTACTGCTAGAAGACGATCAGATGTTTCACATTGTGAACCTGATGCGTTGCATTGATGAAGTCAAAAACTGGAAGCTTTTGCTACTATTGTGTGCCCCAAGAAATTTAGCAAGTACACACTCAGGACTGAGATTGATATAGGAGCTAGTGCAAGTACCCCACCGCTGCCACCATGTCATGTGTTCTTTTTGTTGTCTTAAGTAACACAGCGAGTTATGTGGATTGCAATTCCTTGAAGATCTCAAACAGGTTTATTAACAGCCAACTGTTATATACAATACAGAGCAAACTATATACAGTAACTTTGTCTAGGGAGTTACAGTTGCAGAGTGACTGTAACTCCTAGTCACATGACTGGGGACTTAGATCATTAGCATACTGAGTTCTTAAATGGACATCACTTTTAAGGCGATCATACAACAATTAGAGTTCTTCAGCATGCTGCTTTGGCACAACTTCTCCAAAAGTGAACTGACCAAAGCCTTGTTTTCTCAATTTGCCATTCATATAAATCTACTTTGTTCCTTTCCTTGTCCTGTATTTCCAAAAAAGCAAAACTCAAAATTATTTTTAAAGAACCCTAATCATGCCTTTACACTTGTTCAGGATCGCAGTCAGCCAACCAAAATGGTGGTAAGATTCTCTGGATTTTAGCTGTGGTGTCTGTGATATGCTTGTCCTTTTCATGCATTCTTGCAGTTAGAAACGTGCGTGTAGTTGTGTATGTTTCTATATAGTGCAAACCTGATGTGAAAACGCACAGTGCATGAAATGAGCTGCAGGTCCGTCAGCATCTTTGGGTGCTGGGAGGGAACAAAGTGTAAGATGCACTTTTCATATTTTAGGTCCTTTATAAAACAAAGATAACCGAATTCCCTTATAGGACTGAGTAAAACCGAGAGGAGAGGGGTCGATAGCAGATAGAAAGTGAAAATGAAATATGAAGTGAATAATGCCAATAAAGCTACAGAATGAGAAGTTTTATGCACTTTCTTACAACAAAGGCCATTGATGCAAGCATTCTATTTTGTTTTACTCCTCTACATCTTTGTTTGCTTCATTTTGAAAATGAAGTGGTATAGAGATCCTTTGAGAAATTGTTGACTATGTGTTGCAATAATCTTTGCTGATGTAACTTGCCTCAGATGTATTGATGTGAATTTTAGTTAAACCATTTCTTCAAGACCATCCAGTTCATTAAATATGAAGCCTAATGTTAAGCTGGAGGTTTAAAGTCACAGAATCACTGAATAATACCGTGCAGAAGAGGCCCTTCGGCCCATCGAGTCTGCACCGATGCATTAAAAAACCTGACCTGCCTACCGAAGCCCATAGCCTTGGATGTTATGACGTGCCAAGTGCTCATTCAGGTACTTTTTAAAGGATGTGAGGCAACCTGCCTCTACCACCCTCCCAGGCAGGGCATTCCAGACAGTCACCACCCTCTGGGTAAAAAAGTTCTTCCTCAAATCCCCCTTAAACCTCTCGCCCCTCACCTTAAACTTGTGACCCCTCGTATAACTGACCCTTCAACTAAGGGGAACAGCTGCTCCCTATCTACCCTGTCCATGCCCCTCATAATCTTGTACACCTCGATCAGGTCACCCCTCAGTCTTCTCTGATCCAACGAAAACAACCCAAGCCTATCCAACCTCTCTTCATAGCTTAAATGTTCCATCCCAGGCAACATCCTGGTGAATCGCCTCTGCACCCCCTCCAATGCAATCACATCCTTCCCATAATGTGGCGACCAGAATTGCACACAGTACTCCAGCTGTGGCCTTACCAAAGTTCTGAACAACTCCAACATGACCTCCCTGCTTTTGTAATCTATGCCTCGATTGATAAAGGCAAGTGTCCCTTATGCCTTTTTCACCACCCTATTAACCTGCCCTTCTGCATTCAGAGATCTATGGACAAACACGCCAAGGCCCCTTTGTTCCTCGGAACTTCCCAGTATCAGGCCATTCATTGAACACTTCCGTGTCACATTACTCCTTCCAAACCGTATCACCTCACACTTTTCAGTGTTAAATTCCATCTGCCACTTTTCTGCCCATTTGACCATCCCGTCTATATCTTCCTGTAATCTAAGACACTCCACCTCACTGTTAACCACTCGGCCAATCTTTGTGTCATCCGCGAACTTACTGATCCGACCCCCACATAGTCATCTATGTCGTTTATATAAATGACAAACAATAGGGGACCCAGCACAGATCCCTGTGGTATGCCACTGGACACTGGCTTCCAGTCACTAAAACAGCCGTCTGTCATCACTCTCTGTCTCCTACAGCTAAGCCAATTTTGAATCCACCTTATCAAGTTACCTTGTATCCCATGTGCATTTGCTTTCTTGATAAGTCTCCCATGTGGGACCTTGTCAAAGGCTTTGCTGAAATCCGTGTAAACTACATCAACTGCACTACCCTCATCTACACACCTGGTCACATGCTCAAACAATTCAATCAAATTTGTTAGGCATGACCTCCCTCTGACAAAGCCATGCTGACTATTCCTAATCAAATTTTGCTTCTCCAAGTGGTGATAGATTCTCTCCTTCAGAATTTTCTCCAATAGTTACCCTACCACTGACGTGAGACTCACTGGTCTGTAGTTCCCTGGCTTATCTCTACAACCTTTCTTAAATAGTGGGACCACATTAGCTGTTCTCCAGTCCACTGGCACCTCCCCCGTGGCCAAAAAGGAATTAAAAATTAGGGTCAGAGCCCCTGCAATCTCCACCCTCGCCTCCCACAGCATCCTGGGGCACAAATCGTCCGGACCTGGAGATTTGTCCACTTTTAAGCCTTCCAAGACCTCCAATACCTTGTCACTCCCTGTGACAATTTGCTCAAGAACCTCACAGTCTCTCTCTCTAAGTTCCATATCTACATCCTCTTCCTCTTGGGTGAAGACAGATGTGAAGTATTCGTTCAGCACCCAACCAATGTCCTCTGGATCCACCCACAAATTTCCCCCTTGGTCCCTAATGGGTCCTACTCTTTCCCTGGTTATCCTCTTCCCATTGATATACTTATAGAATATCTTGGGATTTTCCCTACTTTTACCAGCTTTCTCATATCCCCTCTTTGCTCTCCTAATTGCTTTCTTAAGCTCCATCCTACACTTTCTGTACACCACTAATGCTTCCATTGATTTGCTCTCCTTGTATTTACTAAAAGCCTCTCTGTTTTCCTTCTCATCGTACCCTGAATGTTTCTGGTCATCCATGGTTCTCTGGGCTTGTTGCTCCTACCTATTACCCTAGAGGGAACATGTTGGGCCTGTACCCTCCCCATTTCCTTTTTGAATGCCCCCCACTGCTCTTCTGTAGATTTCCCGACAAGTAACTCTTTCCAGTCTATCTATGGCCAGATCCTGCCTTATTTTACTAAAATTCGCTCTCCCCCAATCCAAAAACTTTTTTTGCAACTTGTCTATTTCTTTCTCCATAACAAGCTTAAATTGTACCTTGTTGTGGTCGCTATCACCAAAATGCACCCCCACCAACACATCAACCACCTGTCCGGCTTAATTCCCCAGAATTAGGTCCAGCACTGCACCCTCCCTTGTTGGATCCTCTACATATTGAGCTAAAAAGTTCTCCTGTATACATTTTAAGAACTCCACTCCATCTAAGCCCTTAACACGATGACTATCCCAATTAATGTTGGAAAAGTTGAAATCACCTAATATAATTACCCTATTATTTTTACACACCTTTGCAAATTGCACACATATTTGCTCCTCAATTTCCCGCTGACTATCTGGGGGTCTATAATAAACACTTAGCAATGTGGCTGCCCCTTTTTTATTCCTAAACTCTACCCATAAAGCTTCATTTGATGCCCCTTCCAAGATATCATCTTTCCTTACTGCAGTAACTGACTCCTTAACTAATATTGCAATGCCCCCTCCTCTTTTACCCCCTCCTCTGTCTCGCCTGAAGATTCTATATCCCGGGATATTGAGCTGCCAATCCTACCCCTCCCTCAACCATGTCTCCGTGATGGCTACTATATCACAATTCCACGTGTCAGTCCTTGCCCTTAACTCATCCGTTTTACCTGCAATACCTCTGGCATTAAAGTAGAGGCCTTTCATTCTGATCTTACCCCCTTGAAACTTACTTCCGCTGTATTCCCTCTGACTTGTTTGCTTTCCTGTTTTTAGCTGTGTCCCTATTCTGCGAGGAGTCTGCATCCCCTCCCCCTGCCAAATTAGTTTAAACTCCTCCCAACAGCACTAGCAAACCCGCCAGCAAGGATGTTAGTTCCCCTCTGGTTCAGATGTGGAACGTCCCGCTTGTACAGGTCACACCTTCCCCAGAAACGGTCCCAGTGGTCCAGGAATCTAAAACCCTCCCTCCTGCACCAAATCTTAAGCCACGTATTCATCTGTGCTATTCTATTTCTATACCCGCTAGCACGTGGCACTGGGAGTAATCCAGAGATTACAACCCGAGAGGTCCTGCTTTTTAGTCTACTGCCTAACTCCCTGAATTCTTGATGCAAGACCTAATCCCTCTTTCTACCTATGTCATTGGTACCAACATGTACCATGACCTCTGCCTTATCACCCTCCCCCTTCAGGATGCCCTGCAGCCGTTCAGTGACATCCGGGACCCTGGCACCAGGGAGGCAACACGCCATCCTGGAGTCACGTTGACGGCCACAGTAGCGCCTATCTGTTCCCCTGACCATAGAATCCCCGATTACTATTGCTTTTCCTCTCTTTCCCCCTTCCTGTGCAGACAGGCTGCTTGCAGTGCCAGAAGCTTGGCTCTGTCCGCACTCCCTGGAGGAACCAGCCTCATCAGCCTCCAAAATGGAATACCGATTTGCAAGCGGGACCCCAGGGACTCCTGAACTACCTGCCTGATTCTCTTGGACTGCCTGGTGGTCACCCATTCCCTTCCTTCCTCAAGTCCCTTCAGCTGCGGTGTGACCACCTCTCTATACGTGCTATCCACAATGCTCTCAGACTCGCGGATGCTCCGCAGTCTTTACAGCCGCCGTTCCAGCTCTGAAACCCGAGCTTCCAGGAGCTGCAGCTGGACACACTTCCTGCACACATGCTGGAAATGTTCCCGGATTCCCACGTGCAGCAAGAGGAGCAAACCACGGCTTCAAGCTCTCCTGCCATGACTAAACCCTTTAAATTTAAAACTTCAGAAGATTATAAAGTGTTAATTTATTTTATGCATCTTCTATTTTTCTACTCATTATTTAAATGATCAGGGTTGCTAACTCTGAAAGTGACGTGCTGTTCCTCATTTGCAGCATTCTTAAATTAGCAAATTGACAGTTTTACCTTTATATGTGGCTTTGACTTAGTAAAACCAGAAGCAGGGAATAATTAAACATTCTTGTATGCAGTTACAGAAAAACAGTTTAGTAAATGAGTGAAGTAGTCAGTTTTGATAGTTCTTGCTTAACTGGCAGTGCTGCAACTGCACATTAATTATACTTGCACAACCAGGTTAGCGTTCTTTAAACTGTACATTTTCATTTGTTTTGCTGATAGCTTTAGCCACATGTACATGATAGTTTAAAAAAAATTGTTGTATCGTAGCAGAGTATGAGCATTCAGTTACATCAACTACATAAACAAACATGGTTCTAGTTACTTGTCCTTTTGTCATCTAAGCAGCACAACTATGGAGTGTTTTTCTGCATATTTTTATTTCAGCTGCTAGTCGCTCTGGTTCTCCTGGAAGAGTGTTGAGTAGCACTGCACTTTCAACTGTGAGCATTGGAGCTCAGCGGGTCATGCCCACAGCAGCTCTGGGGCAGAAACGCAGTAAAATACCACGTAGCCAAGGATGCAGCAGAGAAGCAAGCCCATCTCGATTGACTTTAGGTAAGAAATTTTACCTCTTGTTTCCTTTCAGTCACTTCTGCTGTGCCCCCAAATTTCTGTCCCTCCTCCTCCTGTTATTTCTTAACACTGTTCTGCCTCTCAGTGACACTTAAATCTTCGGCATGTATGCTGATGGCAGCTGGCTTTTTACCCTCTTTCTGTTGATTCCAGAAATGCCACTTTATCATCCATCTGCCTGTCAGAAATTAAGAACTACTTGAATTCAATCTTAGCAAATCGTCCTTGAATGCGAACCACTTTTTTTGTCTAACACTGGCTTGTTTTTTCACATCTTTCAGTGAAAGGACCCACACTACATGTGAAAAGAGAAGGGGGTGGTGGGAGGGAGAGTAGTTGTACTGATCTCGTGATGAGATCAGTTCAAAAGGCAGTATCAAATTAGTGTGCATTTTTGTCCATTTTTCTGTTTTGAAGTTAGCTGAGCAATTTGTTGTGCAGTTTGTGAATCCTGCTAAAAGGTTACAGTAATAGTTTTATACTTTTTGATGGTGAACACATCTGCAGTACATTTCATCAAGTGTGCTACCTAACCATTGTGCTATATTTAACAAATCAGAATTAAATTAAATTTAGGTTAGATATTGTGATTGGTAAAACCAAAATGTCTTGAATGATAGCTCGATATGCATGGAGAGCATGAGTAATATTTTGATAGTTGCAACTAATAGCCAAGTTTTTTTGTTTACTATATGGCGAAAGCTTTAAAGCTTTGGGTATATTTGGTTCCAGTGGCAGCAAATATATAGCTGAACGAGCATGATTGACATCACCGAGCAGGCACTGGGGCTGGAGACATAGAAACATAGAAAATAGGAGCAGGAGTAGGCCATTCGGCCCTTCGAGCTTGCTCCGCCATTCATTATGGTCATGGCTGATCATCCAACTCAGTCACCTGTTCCCACTTTTGCCCCATACCCTTTGATCCCTTTAGACCCAAGAGCTATATCTAACTCCTTCTTGAAAACATACAATGTTTTGGCCTCAACTGCTTTCTGTGGTAGCGAATTCCACAGATTCACCACTCTCTGGGTGAAGACATTTCTCCTCATCTCAGTCCTGAAAGGTTTACCCTGTATCCTTGGACTATGACCCCTGGTTCTGGACTCCCTCACCATTGGGAGCATCCTTCCTGCATTTACCCTGTCAAGTCCTGTTCAAATTTTATAGGTTTCTATGAGATCGCCCCCCCCTCACTCTTATGAACTCCAGCGAATATAATCCTAACCGACTCGATTTCTCCTCATACGTCAGTCCCGCCATCCCAGAAATCAGTCTGGTAAACCTTCACTGCACTCCCTCTATAGCAAGAACATCCTTCCTCAGATAAGGAAACCAAAACTGCGTACAATATTCCAGGTGTGGCCTCACCAAGGCCCTGTATAATTGCAGCAAGACATCCTTGCTTCTGCACTCGAAACCTCTCGCTATGAAGGCCAACATACCATTTGCTTTTTTTACAACTTGTTGCACCTGCATGCTTACCTTCAGCGACTGGTGTACGAGAACACCCAGGTCTCGTTGCTTATTCCCCTCTCTCAGTTTATAGCCATTCAGATAATCTGCCTTCCTGTTTGTGCTGCCAAAGTGGATAACCTCACATTTATCCACATTATACTATATCTGTCATGCATTAGCCCACTCACTCAACTTGTCCACATCACCCTGAAGCCTCTCTGCATCCTCCTCACAACTCACCCTCCCACCCAGTTTTGTGTCATCTGCAAATTTGGAGATATTACATTTAGTTACCTCATCTAAATCATCAATGCATATTGTGAATAGCTGGGGTCCTACCACCAATCCCTGCAGTACCCCACTAGTCACTGCCTGACATTCAGAAAAAGACCCATTTATCCTGACTCTTTGTTTCCTGTCCGCCAACCAATTTTCTATCCATCGCAAAACACTACCCCCAATCCCATGCGCTTTAATTTTAATCTCTTATGTGGGACTTTGTCGAAAGCCTTCTGGAAGTCCAAATAAACCACATCCACTGGCTGTCCCTCATCAACTCTACTAATTACATCCTCGAAGAATTCTAGTACATTTGTCAAGTATAATTTCCATTTCGTAAATCCATGCTGACTCAGTCCAATTCTACCACTGTTCTCTAAGTGCTCTGCTATAAAATCTTTGATAATGGACTCTAGAATTTTCCCCACTACCAACGTCAGGCTGACTGGTCTATAATTCCCTGCTTTCTCTCTACCTTCCTTTTTAAATAATGGGGTTACGTTAGCTACCCTCCAATCTGTATGAACTGTTCCAGAGTCTATAGAATCTTGGAAGATGACCACCAATGCATCCACTATTTCTAGGGCCACTTCCTTAAGTACTCTGGGATGCATACCATCATGCCCTAGGGATTTATCGGCCTTCAATCCCATCAATTTCCCCAACACCATTTCTCTACTAATACTGATTTCTTTCAGTTCCTCTCTCTCACCAAGTCCTGTTTTCCCCAACATTTCTGGTATGATATTTGTGTCCTCCTTTGTGAAGACAGAACCAAAGTATGCACTGTTTTTCAGAATTTCAAAGACCCGCGTTTAGGAATCCGCATTCAAGGATTATTTGCTAATGCCAAATTATTGAGATCTGAAATAAAGCTGGGAATACCAGAGTTTTGCTGCAGTTGTATGTATTTTGGATTCTAGGTGGCAAAAATGGTCAAATTATCATAATCATTTCCCCACCTCTTTTTTCAAAAAAAAAGCTAGTTGTCAAAATTTGACTGTTAGTAATTTATTATAACTTATCCTATGCACACAATTTTTTCCCTTCTTTGTGTATTCCTTCACTATTTATTTTGTTCCTCAATGGCACATTGTTTTAACTCTGCACCTTGATATGGGTGGAACCACTCAATGAAATTGAATTTTGTCACTTACACATGGATAGGAATTATTGGCCTTGGACAAAACTGATGGTGATTGCAGCTCTTTATTTGTTGAAAGTTCGGCTTGAGAGGCTACCCAAGTGGTCGTGAGGATTTTTTTCGGTGGGGGTGGTGAAACTTACCATGTATTTTTTAAGGTGCAACAGCAACCTGTGTACTGGATTTCTGCAACCCTGATTACCTAGTTTGGTTTTTGTCTTTTCTTGATCTGAACCTTTTATGTAAATTATTAGCAGGATTGCATTACAGTTAACATCTGATAAACCTAACCTGGTATTACTGTTCCAGAGGATGTGTTCTTATTTATAAGATGATACCCAAATCAATAGGATTCTTAAACATAGAATGTCAGATATCACAGATTTATTAAGTGTACAGTGTGTGAATAATACTTTAACATATACTTAAATTACATTATTTACTACAAAACTTTGAGGCTTTAGTTGAGGGACTCAAATGCATCGTCGTTCAAAACTTAATATACAGGTCGATTAGACTTTTATCAAATCCTGTATCCCACTTTTGTACCTTTTTTCTTAACTCCCTCTAATTGTATGATGATACAAAAGTTGAACTACAACCCTATAGAAGATGAATTTTAATCAAGTTCTCCCTTTATCCCTTACCAATAACCTTAGTTTTAACAATTCTTTTTCTGTAGTCTGGTACAACACCACTCCCTGCCCTGACCCTACTTTGTTACCTTATTGATAGTTTCACTCTTGCTACATATAATGCTATTCCCACAAAGTGAAAATTTTAATTACATATCTGTTTTTGATTCAGTACCAATCCCATGTTTCTAACAAGAATGATGTATACTCAGAGATGTTTCCCTAACTGTTTTTCCTGCAGTTGTTATCTGAAATGTATGCATCCGTATGCATTGGGATGTCTTCTAATTAGGTTCAATGAAGTGACTAAATTGGCCATTGCTTTAAGATCAGGAACAGTTGAACAGTTCTAAATTGACTTGCACTCCTTACTTAATAGGCAATGGCTAAAGGTTAATATTACTACAATATTAACAGAAATCAATGATAGTATAACATTAGCAAGCTTCAAGACCATCTGAATAGCTCTTTACTTCTATTACCATTGAAAATGTATAGGAAGATTGTTGGAAGTTGAAACAAGCTTATTGCAGGAAATCATTTTGTTCTCAGGCTTTCCTTTGGGCAGTAAGTTTACTACTTGATGTTTCAAAATAATTAATTTGGTAGTAACAACAATTGCCCAAATTATTTTCCTTTTGACATTAATCTTGGTGAGAATCACTGAAGAAATGATCTGGTAAATGGAACAAGCTATAATAGTATTACAGGCCTTTGTTTTGATTTTATTTATTCAATGCCAGGAGACGAGACCAACTGGAAGGTGATCAAAACTATATGCTGCTAATTTAAAGAAAATAACTTTTTTGTTTCTTACATATGCCTATAGTCCTATTCTTAGTGGGAAATATACCAACCATGTTTTACAATTTTTTTTGTTAGAAGAAGGATGCAATAGTGGTTTTTGTTTTTTGGAACCTGATCTCACTTCACCATTCTGGATTTTTTTTGTCACTTTACCAAAGGCCTTTTTACAAGCTAAACATCAGCTAATCAATTTCTGTGTTTTAATCTGGTCATTGCAATCATATGGTATGAAATAAGCATGATGAGTTGGGGAGAGTTGACTGCTGGTGGCAATATTATTGCCCACCTGGAGAAAAATGCACATCATTAATTGTTTTAAAATGAGCCACGAGGGCATCACGTTACATTCCTGTCTTCAGTATTGAAATCTTGAGGCTACAGTTTTGACAGTGGATATTTAATGATTACGGGAAGAATAATTCGGCATCTTTATTTTTAATAATTGTGCTGCTCTATACCCATCCTGATCCCTGCTAGTACGGGGCAGCCGTATCCCTCGACCTAGTGTGAGTCAGGGCTGCAGCAGGGACGCCAGCCGCGAAAGCAGCAGGGACACCAGTCCTGTTCGATCCTTTACTCCACTTGGTAAGTAGTAGGAGTCCTTACTTAATGCATGGCTACCCATTTCTCTTCGATTGCCATCCAGCTATTGGTTCTGTTTTCTGCATTATCCTTTTCCATTTAGTATCCACTGTAGAGCCCTGACTTTTTATTCACTTCCAGTAGTTTTAACCTGCAACACTGTGCATCTTAACTACTTTATTGCTATGCATTAAGATTTTGTTGCATTTGCTTTATGCTTTGGGGAATTTCGTATCTGTTTGTTGAAATGCAAGTTAAATGTCTTGCGTTTTATTACATTTTAAATTTCTCCATTATTTGTCCATCGTACTTTCATTGGCTTCAAAAATTGAAAGATTGTGTTTTTACAAGGAACTTGTCAATCTCTTGAGATTACTGAACAAGAACACTGCCATTCCTTCGCTTTTTTAAGTGCTAATTTTTTCCAGATAGTGAAAAATTTATGCATAATTTCCTGTGCAAGCACCCCTAAATCGGTAATTGTTACTGGTATTTGTTTTCATATAGTATGAAATTGAGTCACCAGAATCAATTCCTGATTAACTTATATGCATTTACAAAGCACCTGTTAATGTTTAGAATGGACATAAATCTGTTTGTGTGCGATAGTTAAGTCAAACTGAAACAAAATGGCTTACTTTTTTTAATGGACACAGTTTACTTAGCGTGGTAAAGTGCATCAAAATAGATACACTCGCTGGGCCAGAATTTACTGTGAATATTGAATGAACAGTCATGTTATATATGCTCCAAGTGTGAAACAGGAAGTGTAAGTTAGAATAATAAATTCTATGTCAAATCAGGTACAGGAAGCAAAATAAAGAGATGGAGAGAAAGATGAGATTGAGAGAAAAAAAGGAAACAAAGAAAAAGTGATTTTTAAAAAGATCTCTAACAATTTAAAGCTGAAGAAACGAAACTCCACACTTGGAGAAGTTGATTTTCAGTGCCAGAGAGATTGTTTGGCAGTAATTAAGTTTTATCACATTGTTAAAGAATGGCCAGAGTGAAATAGACAAGCCCTAACTTTTTATGGCGAGTTTAATCCATATCTACCATGTAAGCAAGGAACCTCATGACGTTCAATGTATTTGAATGGTGAGTAAGACAACAAGATGCCATTTGCACGACACTGATGGAGGGGCAGTGCATTTTGGATAGCAGCTTCCATATTCCTGTGTAAATGACAGTGATCGATATTGGCCTCATTGATATTTTCACAGTAGATTCTGAGTCAATCTGTCATACTTTTTGTTTCAGGGTTCACCTTTGAGATCATTCTTTTAAAGTTCCATCCTTCCAGTACTGTTTCATTATCATTTGAATGTTTCATGTGATTCCTTTTCTTGCATGAACTTCAGCTGTTGAGTTTCATTGAGAATGTAATATTGGATCTTTTGGGCTGGAACTGACCTAACCAGTCTCAGTGCATGAAAGCATGTCTTGCATAACTTGTGTTTTATTGATAATATTTTGAAAAACTTTACACCCTGGGACCTAATAATTCAATGAATATTTGAGAAACACAAAGTGGCACTATTACAGTAGCTGGTTTACCTTGTGGTTGGATAGCCTACAGCAGGTTCAGTGGCTTAGAGGCAGTGAAAATAAAACTTGGTTTCTGAGGTCATGTCTGTGCAGATTACAGAAGCTGCAATATTACAAGGTAATACAATGTTTGTACTTCAATCCATTTTACCTTGCACAAAACTGAAAAGGACTTGTTTATACAAGATCATATAATAGATGGGTTTTACATAGAGCATTTTTTAAATTTTACATTTGAATATGCTGATTGATTTTTCAATGATAAGATTTTTTTATTAAGTTTATACTTCTCGAGAGTTTCGCATAAATCAGATTCATTTTTACCTGAATGTCTATTTTATAATGTTCATGAAGCATTAACCAAATTATTTCCAGATTAGCCATGATTTCATTGAATAGCAGTGCAGACTCGAGGGGCTAAATGGCCTGCTTCTGTTCCTATGTTCCAAATGTGTTGACTCTACCTATGTAACATAAGGCAGTCTGAACTCGGGTTTTCCAGGTTTTTGCAATCAGTAAAAATATAAATAGAGCTGCATGCGAGTTGAGGATCTTTTGCCAGTCATCAGTGGGGCACTTAGGCAGTTATTTGCTTTAATGGGTATTATTTCTTGGGTTGGAAGGGCTTATTGTTTAATGGTTGGCTTTATCCTCTGAATTAACACAGCTGGTTTTCAAGTTGTGAATTTTTTGTTTTGGGTGATGGCGTAGTGGTAATGTCACTAGTATTCCAGAGGCCCGGGTTAATGTCCTGGAGGCACGAGTTCAAATCATGACAGCTGGTGGAAATTAAATCCAATTAATCAATCAAAATTTGTAATTGAAAGCTATCTCAGTAATGGTGCACCATTACTATCATCGATTGTTGTTAAAAACCCATCTGGTTCACTAATGTCCTCCAGGGAAGGAAAACTGCCATCCTTAGTTGATCTGGCCTGCCTGTGACTCCAGACCCACAGCAATGTGGTTGACTCTTAACTGCTCTCGGAAATGGCTTAGAAAGCCATTCTTTGTCAAGGGCAATTAGGGATGGGAAACAAATGCTGGCCTTGCCAGCGACACCAACATCCGATGAAAAAATGGAAAAAATCTAATGAACAGTTTCACCTTTAAGTATATGACAATTTTAAAGGAGATTGTTTGTCATATTAAGTCAGAAAATGAAGCAAGGGACCCAAAAGCAGATCAAAAAAAATCCTTATAAACAAAGGGAAGCTAATTTTTTTTGTTTCTTGTCTTACCTTAATCACTGTGCATATCATTTTACAGAATTTTAAATATCCTATTTGTTTTCTTGGTGTGAATGAATAAGGTAGTGGTCAACCTGATAAGATTGGCTTCATTCTTCAGACTAAAAACACCCTCTGTGCACGACCAAATCCACTAGGAATTTCTTTTGATTCCTTGAAAATTTTTTATATCATTTTTGATCTACTTTGGAAAGTGTTTGGTTCTTATGAAAGAACCAACAATGCACAGGAGGTGATGTAATTTCGCTTTAACAATGTAAGTACTCTACGCAGCATCACGGAAAATGATGTCATTCAGAATGTGATCAGTTGGTTGGAGTTGAGCAAGATACCTAGTCACACGTGTAAGACAGAGCTCTCTTGTAAATGTGTTACTCTACAAATAAAGAACCCACAGTTTTATAACCACTCAACTTGAGATTATTTGGTACCTTATTGCTACGTAAAAGCAGTAACGCAATATGATGGCAGCGTATGGTTTCCTCAAGATTTTTCAACAATCAAGTGCACCATTCTCAACGTGGTAGCAGTGTGTGGTCTCTGACGAATCATGGCCTCAACGACATTGCGGCAGTGTGTTGTCTCGGAAGTAGCATGCTATTGGCGATATGGTGAGAGCGACGCGCAGGGAAGATTACAGCTCCGAGGTAACGCTACTACAGAGGCTCAGGAATGGTATTTAAGGGGACCAGCGAGCTCTCCCGTCTATGTCCAACACAGACAGGGCAGCGCAAGTCATCATTGGGGGTGGCGGCGATTTAGCACGGGCAGGTTTGACGGCCTTCCATAAAGTTGGTGCTCAAGACACAAAGGGAGTGCTCAGATCGATGGTGGCCGGAAAAAAACAGCAGAAATTGTTGGAATCGTGCTCGGAAACAGCAAGTAAGGTCGGTTCTCGTTGAGGCTGCGGTTCAGCATCGCTATTTCCTGCCATCAGCGCCGCGTGAGCGGGGCCTCCCCAATTGCAGGCCGCACTTGCCATATCATGGACGTGGCCGAAGCTCGACACTGCAGACACAGTAGACGTGCAAGTTTTTTCCTACCTCCAGGGAAAGGCCCAAGAAAACAAAAGAGGCTGCAAGGGAAAGCTCCAGCTGCATTTCAGTAAACTGGGAATCTGCCACCATGTCCACGAAATATCCTTCCATGAATTGGAAAGCCCAAGACCTCCTTCACGAGTTTCAACTCTTTAGAAAACAGATGGAGTTGTTTTTCTTGGATCTGATCGTCACAGAGCTGCAAAAACAAGCAGTCAAGACAAAAATAGCAATTGGTAACAGTGGGCTGCACCGTATTAACATCTCAGGACTTTCTGAAGTGAAACAGAAAGTCTACGTTAGAGGACCAGCTCAAGGTTGGGGTTAATTTCAGAATTCACTCCCTAGAGCTGATGACATACAGGCAGCAATCAAGAGGCACCATTAACCAATTCCTACTTTTTAATTTATTTGTGGGATGTGGGTGTCGCTGGCTCGGCCAGCATTTATTGCCCATCCCTAATTGCCCTTGAGAAGGTGGTGGTGAGCTGCCTTCTTGAAGCGCTGCAGTCAATGTGAGTTAGGTACATCCACAGTGCTGTTGGGAAGGGAGTTTTTTGACCAAGAGATTTTCACCCAGGGACAGTGAAGGAACGGCGATATAGTTCCAAGTCAGGATGGTGTGTGACTTGGAGGAGAAATTGCAGGTGGTGGTGTTACCATGCATTTGCTGCCCTTGCCCTTCTAGTTGGTCGAGGTCGCAGGTTTGGAAGGTGCTGTTGAAGGAGCCTTGATGCGTTGCTGCAGTGCATCTTATAGATGGTAGACACTGCTGCCTTTGCGCGTCGTTGGTGAAGGGAGTGAATGTTTGTGAATGTGGTGCTAATCAAGTGGGCTACTTTGTCCTGGATGGGGTCAAGCTTCTTCAGTGTTGTTGGAGCTGCACCCATCCAGGCAAGTGGAGAGTATTCCATCACACTCCTGACTTGTACCTTGTAGATGGTGGACAGGCTTTGGGGAGTTAGGAGGTGATTTACTCGCCGCAGGATTCCTAGCCTCTGACCTGCTCTCGTAGCCATGGTATTTATAAGGCCATTCCAGTTCAGTTTCTGGTCAATGGTAGTCCCTAGGATGTCGATAGTGGGGGAGTCAGCAATGGTAATGCCATTGAATATTAAAGGGAGATGGTTAGATTCTCTCTTGTTGGAGATGGTCATTGCCTGGCACTTGTGTGGTGCGAATGTTAGTTGCCACTTATCAGCCCAAGCCTGGATATTGTCCAGGTCTTGCTGCATTTCTACACTGACTGCTTCAGTATCTGATGAGTCACGAATGGTGCTGAACATTGTGCAATCAGTGAACATCCCCACTTCTGACCTTATGATTGAAGGAAGGTCATTGATCAAGCAGCTGAAGGTGGTTGGGCCTAGGAACTACCCTGAAGAACTCCTGCAGTGATTTCCTGGAGCTGAGATGATTGACTTCCAACAACCACAACCATCTTTCTTTGCGCTAGGTATGACTCCAAACAGCGGAGAGTTTTCCCTCTGATTCCCATTGACTTCAGGTTTGCTAGGGCTCCTTTGATGCCATACTTGGTCAAGTGCTGCCTTGATGTCAAGGGCAGTCACTCTCACCTCCCCTCTTGAGTTCAGCTCTTTTGTCCATGTTTGAACCAAGGCTGTAATGTGGTCAGGAGCTGATTGGCCATGGCGGAACCAAAACTGAGCGTCACTGAACAGGTTATTGCTGAGCAAGTGCCGCTTGATATCACTGTCTGACACCTTCCATCACTTTACTGATGATTGAGAGTAGACTGATGGGGTGGTAATTGGCCGGGTTGGACTTGTCCTGCTTTTTGTGTACAGGACATACCTGGGCAATTTTCCACCTTGCAGGGTAGATGCCAGTGTTGTAGCTGTACTGGAATAGCTTGTCTAGAGGCACAGCAAGTTCGGGAGCACAGGTTTTCAGTACTATTGCCGGAATATTGTCAGGGCCCATAGCCTTTGCAGTATCCAGTGCCTTCAGTAGTTTCTTGATATCCTGCGGAGTGAATTGAATTGGCTGAAGTATGGCATCTGTGATGCTGGGGACTTCAGGAGGAGGCCGAGATGGATCATCCACTCGGCTCTTCTGGCTGAAGATTGTTGCAAATGCTTCAGCCTTATCTTTCGCACTGATGTGCTGGGCTCCCCCATCATTGAGGATGGGGATATTTGTGGAGCCACCTCCTCCACATAGTTGTTTAATTGTCCACCACCATTTAAGGCTGGATGTGTTAGGACTGCAGAGCTTAGATCTGATCCGTTGGTTATAGGATCGCTTAGCTCTATCGATCGCATGCTGCTTACGCAGTTTGGCACGCAGATAGTCCTCTGTTGTAACTTCACAAGGTTGACACCTCATTTTGAGGTATGCCTGGTGCTGCTCCTGGCATGCTGTCCTGCACTCTTCTTTGAACCAGGATTGGTCTCCTGGCTTGATGGTAATGGTAGAGTGGGGAATGTGCCAGGCTATGAGGTTACAGATTGTGGTTAAGTTCTGCTGCTGCTGATGACCCACAGTGCCTCATGGATGCCCAGTTTTGCATTGCTAGATCTGTTCGAAATCTATCTCATTTAGCATGGTGGTAGTGCTACACAACACAATGGAGGGTATCCTCAATGTGAAGTTGGGACTTTGTCTCCACAAGGACTGTGCAGTGGTCACTCCTGTCAATACTGGCATGGACAGATGCATCTGCGGTAGGCAGATTGGTGAGGATGAGGTCAAGTATGTTTTTACCTCTTGTTGATTCCCTCACCACCTGTCGCATACCCAGTCTAGCAGCAATGTCCTTTAGGACTCGGCCAGCTCAATCAGTAGTGGTGCTACTGAGCTACTCTTGGTGATGGACATTGAAGTCCCCCACCCAGAGTACGTTCTGCGCCTTTGTTACTTTCAGTGCTTCCTCCAAGTGGTGATCGATATGGAGGAGTACTAATTCATCAGCTGAAGGAAGGCAGTAGCTGGTAATCAGCAGGAAGTTTCCTTGCCCATGTTTGACCTGATGCCATGAGATTTCATGGGGTCCAGAGTCGATGTTGCGGCCTCCCAGGGCAACTCCCTGCCGACTGTATACCACAGTGCTGCCACCTCTGCTGGATCTGACCTGCCGGTGGGACAGGACATACCCGGGGATGGTGATGGCAGTGTCTGGGACATTGTAAGGTCTGATTCTGTGAACATGACTATGTCAGGCTGTTGCTTGACTAGTCTGTGGGACAGCTCTCCCAACTATGGCACAAGCTCCCAGATATTAGTAAGGAGGACTTTGCAGGGTCGACAGAGTTGGGTTTGCCGTGGTCGTTTCTGGTGCCTAGGTCGATGCCGGGTGGTCTGTCCGGTTTCATTATGTTAATTGACTTCATAGCAGTTAGATACAACTGAGGGCATTTAGGAGTCAACCACATTCCTGTGGGTCTGGAGTTACATGTAGGCCAGACCAGGTAAGGACTGCAGATTTCCTTCCCTTAAGGGGAATTTGTGAGCAGGTGCCCGTGAGAAAGGCAATCTCTGTGACTTCTCCGAGGTGGAATTGTCAGAGCATATTATGGAATTGGCGATCGTATCTTGCCCTGATAGAAGCTTTTCTGATAGAGCTACTTGATGTTAAAAGTCTCCTAAAAGAAGGCAGGAAATTTGAGGCCCTTGCTGCAAGTAGGCAGTACATATGAGCGCTTGGTACAACAGCCATAAGCAAGGTAACCAGGACACCTCAGCCAAGCAAGATGTATGGTAAGTGCAGTCTGATTCACCAACCAAGTAATTGTCCTGCCTGTATGGATAACTGAAAGGTGTATGGCAAGAAAGGGCACTGGGCCAAGCTGTGCAGTAGCTCTAATAATGGAAAACTGGCCAGGAGTCACAGCAGACCGTGATCTGACGAGAAGCAAACACCACCTTGTGGAAGAAACCGGAATATGTCACAAAGATAGGTAAGAATGTAAGTTGTGAAGAGGACATAAGGATGCTACAAAGAGATATAGATATAGTGAGTGGGCAAAGATCTGGCAAATGGAGTATAATGTGGGAAAATGTAAAATTGTCCATTTTGGCTGGAAGAATAAAAAAAGCATGTTATCTAAATGGTGAGAGATTGCAGAGCTTTGAGATGCAGAGAGATCTGGGTATCCTGGAGCATGAATTGCAAAAGGTTGGTATGCAGGTACAACAAGTAATTAGGAAAGCTAATAGAATGTTATTGTTTGTTACAAGGGGAATTGAATACAAAAGTAGGGAGGTTATGTTTCAGTTATACAGGGCATTGGTGAGACCACATCTGGAGTACTGTGTACAGTATTGGTCTCCTTATTTAAGAACGGGTGTAGATGCATTGGAAGCGGTTCAGAGCAAGTTTACTAGACTAATACCTGGAATGGGCAGGCTGTCTTAGCAGGAAAGGTTGGACAGGCTAGACTTGTATCCTCTGGAATTTAGAAGAGTAAGAGGTGACTTGATTGAAACATATAAGATCCTGAGGGTTCTTGACAGGGTGGTTGTGGAAAGGATGTTTCGCCTTGTGGGAGAATCTAGAACTAAAAATATGGGGCCGCCTATTTAAGACAGGGATGAGGAGAAATGTTTTTCTCAGTGTCATGAGTCTTTGGAACTCTCTTCCTCAAAAGGCGGTGGAAGCAGAGTCCTTGAATATTTTTAAGGCAGAGGTAGGTAGGTTCTTGAGAAGCAAGGGAGTGAAAGGCTATCAGGTAGGCGGGAATGTGGAGTAATCAGTTCAGCCATGAACTTTTTGAATGATGGAGCAGGCTCGCGGGGCCGAGCGGCCTACTCATGCACCTAATTCGTATGTTCATCTGTAAAGCCCACGAGATGTCCACGAGATTGACAGTGATGTCAGCAGCATACCAGGCACTGAAGGTGATCAAGCCTTCCCATAGTAACCCCTCTGTGAAAAATGAATGTGGTTAGACAGAGGGATGCATTCACCACCTTTGACATTGTATGCCCAGAGAAAAGTGAACAAGATCGATATAGGGCAAGTGCAAACATTTGCCACTGTGAATAGTGAAGAACATGTACCTGGCAAGATGGGAAGCCATGATGCAACCAGTGAAGAGAAGACTCACTGCGTACAATCAACTGTGTAGGTACACTAAGGTTGAAGTGCATGTTTGGAACCTCTGGTCACAACAGGTTTTCTACATCGTTGACACAGATGGTTCAGCTTTTGTAGGCCTGCTGGCATGTAGCGAGCTTCAAATCGTAATAATCCATGGGACCAGCAACACGCCAAAGCCACATGAGTAGAACAGGTTCGACCCTATTAAGTCCATCCAAAATTTAAAAGAATGTATCCAGACCATTTTGACCAAGTGGGAAGTTTCAAAGGAGAAGCTGTCCTACATATGAGAGGTGGTATGGTTCCTTCTATAATGTATGGAGAGGCAAGGAATCATCAGACGTGTTCAACAGCACACAAATTGGTGCAGCTCAATAACAACTGTAATCAAAAAAGATGGCATCATCCTGGTTTGTTTGAACCCCTCAAGGCTAAACAAGACATTACGATGCTGTCCTCACAAAATCCCCACATGAGAAGAGCTGAATCCAAAATTTGAAAAGACCAAGTTCTTTTCGAAACTAGATGCAAAGCACGGGTGCTGGTCAGTTCTCTCAAAGTTTGCAAGAGTTAACGACTTTCAAGACTCAGGCGATATTGCTTATTGCGCCTACCCTTTGGCTTATCAGTAGGCCAGGATTTATTTCAGTAACACATGGATCACATTACAGAAAATGTGCCAGTGTGCATATGTATCGCTGATATTGCAGTTGTGGGCACCACAAAAGAAGAACATGACAGGAGTTTACATATCCTGATGGAAAGAGCCAGGAAAGAGGGCCTCGTATTTAACAGTAAGAATTGTGCCATAAACACGGGACACATTCACAACTTTGGCTCCATTTATTCAGACCCATCTGCTGGATCTCAGCAGATAGAGGATATCCAGTCCATGCCAAGCCCACAAGACAAAGAAGACTTGCAAAGCTGTCTCGGTCTCTTCAGTTTCCTAACTCCTTACATTTCCAATTTCTCAGGGAAGTCTTTGATTCTGTGGGAAATCCTCAGAATGGAAAGACACTTTCTGTGGCATGAGGACCACCAGTGTGCACTCGATTTGCTGAAGCAATTGTTATCAACAGATGCATGTTTGCAGTACTATGCTCCCAAGAAGGATACCATTCTCCATTTAGATGCCTCGCAAAAAGGCCTGGGAGCATGTTTGTTGCAGGGCAGACGTCCAATAGCGTTTGGTTCAAAAAGCTTATTCGTCACACAGGCCAACTATCCCAACATAGAAAGGGAAACACGAGCACTGGTGTTCAGGATCACAAGGTTTCGCACTCATCTCTTCGGGAAACGCTTTATATTCAAAACAGATCATCAGCCATTAGCGATGATCTGGCAGAAGCTGCTCTCAAGCACGCCTACCCGTCTACCGGGGTTGATAAAAGTGCAAGAATATGACTGTGAGGTCAGATACAAGTCAGGGAACCTCTGAAGTTTAAGCAGATTAACAAATTCCATAAAGTGCGAAGATGTTCCACTAGATGTCCAGGTTGACAAGGTTGACACGAGCTGGAGGATTTATACCTGATCGATTTCATGCATGTTAGGCAGAAGAAGCATGAAGAATTATGGGAAGTAACCTCAAATGATCCAGTCTTGAAGATGCAATAGCGACTTAAGATTAAAGGAAGGCTTAACAGCTTACAAGAGGTTCCTGCGGTGCTCTGAATTTTCTGGCCATACCGAGATGAGTTGGACATTCCTAGTAATGTTACCTTCATTTCACCCTGACATCATCTCTCAGGTACATATCGGCTACATGGGTGTGGAGAAGTCTAGAGTATTTGCGCGCGAGACCTTCTGCTGGCTGGGTGTGAACAGTGACATTGAGCGAGTGGTAAGTCATGTAATGCTTGCCTGCAGCACCAACCATGCTAGCATAAAGAGCCGCTCCTTCCTCATGACATCCTGTCTCATCCTTGGTCAAGGATAGCCACTGATCTCTTCACAATCAAAGACGACGATTACTTGTAGGTCACCGATTACTGCTCTAAATTTCCGCTAATGTGTCACTTAAGGGAGCCGTCAAGCGCATCAGTTGCTAATACTATCAGTGCAATTTTCAGTTTGTTTGGTCCCCCGGAAGAGAGAGAATCGGACAATGGTCCGCAATACATTGTCAAGCCATTCCAAGACATGTACAGGAGATTGGGTGTAAACCATGTCACTTCTTCACCACATTACCCTTGGTCGAATGACCTAGCAGAGAGAATGGTATGTACAGTCAAATCACTGATACTGCAAGCACTGGGCCCTGACAACATTCCAGCAATAGTACTGAAGACTTGTGCTCCAGAACTAGCTGCGTCCCGAGCCAAGCTGTTCCAGTACAGCTACAACAATGGCATCTACTTAGCAATGTGGAAAATTGTCCACGTATGTCCTTTACACAAAAAGCAGGACAAATCCAACCCAGCCAATTACCGCCCTATCAGTCTACTCTCAATCATCAGCAAAGTGATGGAAGGACTTGTCAACAGTTCTATCAAGCGGCACTTGCTCAGCAATAACCTGCTCACTGATGCTCAGTTTGGGTTCTGCCAGGGCCACTCAGCTCCTGACAGCCTTAGTTCAAATATGGACAAAAGAGCTGAACTCCAGAGCTGAGGTGAGAGTGGCTGCATTTGACAAGGTATGGCATCTAGGAACCCGAGCAAAACTGGCGTCAGTGGGAATCGGGGAAAACTCTCTGCTGGTTGGAGTCATATCCAGCACAAAGGATGATGGTTCTGATTGTTGGAGGTCAATCATCTCAGTCCCAGGACATCTCTGCAGGCATTCCTCAGGATAGTGTCCAAGGCCCAACCATCTTCAGGTGCTTGATCAATGACTATCCCTCCATCATAAAGTCAGGTGGGGATATTTGCTGATTATTACACAATGTTTACTAGAGGACAATGGTGAGAGCTGATTAAATGTTTTATTACCTGCACCGCCTTCCTCCACCCCCTCCCAGCTCACCCCCCTCATACCCCCTTCCATGCTCCCCCCTCGCACCATCTTCCCCTGCACACCCTCCCCCCCGGCACCCCCTTTCCCCCCCCCCCCCCCCACCTCCTCCCACTGGCATCCACCTATCCCTGAGCAGGCGCCCTAACAACTCCACTGCCTTGTGGGCGTCTCGGGAGAGACCAAGGCTAAGGGAGTAACCCCTAACAGAAAATCCGGAGCGGAACCCCGAAGGCGGTCATGTGTCACCTTTGGCGTGCTTCTGGCAGTTTCTGCAGCCATACCAGTGCCAGATGTCATGCTCTGCACTCCTTTGGACACCACCAGGAAGGCCGAGAGGGGAGTTTTGATGCTTGGGCAACTCACAACCTCCATACATCCACCCAGACATGCGCCATGGAGAAGTCACTCCATAGTCGCCTCACAGCGACCAAAACAACACGAAGGCAGCAGTTACAGGTTATAAGTCCAGCTCAATTGGCGTAGAGATTGGGCGCCACGGGTTGTCTTTGTCGGTGGGAGAGGTCATCGCATTTCACTGGACAGCTACTGCCCGCCTCAAACCGGGCAGCCCCCGGTCAGTAAGGTTCTGTCCCGCCACAGTCCACCTGCTTCAATGGGTCCTTGGAGCTCAGGGTCATTGCCCGGAAAGTGGACTGCAACACCGCACCAAACAGGACGACAAAAAAAGTAAAGAAGGTATCAGCCCTTCATCAGAACTGTGTCCTGGCCTGTCCGATGACCTTACACAAATCAACGATTCTCTGAAGACTGCCATCATTAACCATGAGCTCAGTAGACTCAATGTGGACATTGCAGCACTTGAGGAGACATGCCTCCCTACGAGCGGATCTCTAAGAGAGCAAGACTACACCTTCTTCTGGCAGGGTAGGGATCCTGAAGAACCAAGACATCATGGAGTGGGTTTCGCCATCAGAAACTCTCTGCTCAGCATGATAGAGCCACCTTCAAATGGCTCGGAACACATACTGTCCATCTGACTGCTCACCGCCTCTAGTCCAGTACACCTACTCAGCATCTATGCTCCAACAGTCTACTCCCCACCTAAAGCTAAAGACCAGTTCTACGAGGAACTCCATAATATCATTAGTAGCATCCCCAATACCGAACATCTGTTGCTGCTGGGGACTTTAATGACAGGGTTGGGGCTGACCATGACTCATGGCCCTCCTGCCTTGGGCGCTATGGCATTGGAAGGATGAATGAGAATGGACAGAGTCTGCTCGAGTTGTGTACCTATCATAACCTCTGCATCACCAACTCGTTCTTTCATACTAAACCCTGTCACCAAGTTTCTTGGAGGCACCCAAGATCGCGTCATTGGCACCAGCTGGACCTCATCGTCACAAGGCGAGCCTCTATAAACAGCGTTCAAATCACACGCAGCTTCCACAGTGCGGACTGCAACACCGACTACTCCCTGGTGTGCAGCAAGGTTAGACTCAAACCAAAGAAGCTGCATCACTCCAAGCAGAAGGGCCGCCCGCACATCAACACTAGCAGAATTTCTTATCCACAGCTGTTAGATGAGTTTCTAAATTCACTTGAAAGAGTGCTTCAAAACACTCCTACAGGGGATGCAAAGATCAAGTGGGCCCACATCAGAGATGCCATCTATGACTCAACAATGACCACCTATGGCAATTGTGTGAAGCAGAGCGCAGACTGGTTTCAATCTCACTTTGAAGAGCTGGAACCTGTCATAGTCGCTAAAAGTATTGCACTGCTGAACTAAAGAAAGCCCCCAGCGAGTTAACATGCGTAGCACATAAAGCAGCCAGAAGCGCTGTACAAAGAACAGCCAGGCGCTGTGCAAATGACTACTGGCAATACCTATGCAGTCATATTCAGCTGGCCTCTGACACTGGAAACATCAGAGGAATGTATGATGGCATTAAGAGAGCTTTTGGGCCAACCATCAAGAAGATCGCCCACCCTCAAATCTAAATCAGGGGACACAATCACTGACCAATGCAAGCAAATGGACCGCTGGGTGGAGCACTACCTGGAACTGTACTCCAGGGAAAATGTTGTCACTGAGACTGCCCTCAATGCAACCCAGTCTCTGCCAATCATGGATGAGCTAGACGTACAGCCAACAAAATCGGAACTCAGTGATGCCATTGATTCTCTAGCCAGTGGAAAAGCCCCTGGGAAGGACAGCATTACCCCTGAAATAATCAAGAGGGCCAAGCCTGCTATACTTGCAGCACTCTACGAACTGCTTTGCCTGTGCTGGGACGAGGGAACAGTACCACAGGACATGCGCGATGCCAATATCCTCACCCTCTGGAAGAACAAGTTGTGACCGCGGTGACCAACAACTATCATGGAATTTCCTTGCTCAGCATAGTGGGGAAAGTCTTCGCTCGAGTCGCTTTAAACAGGCTCCAGTAGCTGGCTGAGCGTGTCTACCCTGAGACACAGTGTGGCTTTCGAGCAGAGAGATCCACCATGGACATGCTGTTCTCCCTTCGCCAGCTACAGGAGAAATGCTACGAACAACAGATGCCCCTCTACCTTGCTTTCATTGATCTCACCAAAGCCTTTGACCTCATCAGCAGACGTGGTCGCTGCAGACTACTAGGAAAGATTGGATGCCCACCAAAGCTACTAAGTATCATCACCTCATTCCATGACAATATGAAGGGCACAATTCAGCATAGCGGCGCCTCATCAGACCCCTTTCCTATCCTGAGTGGCGTGAAATAGGGCTGTGTTCTCGCACCTACACTGTTGGGGATCATCTTCTCCCTGCTGCTCTCACATGCGTTTAAGTCTTCAGAAGAAGGAATTTTCCTCCACACAAGATCTGGTGGCAGGTTGTTCAACCTTGCCCGTCTAAGAGCGAAGACAAAAGTACAGAAAGTCCTCATCAGGGAACTCCTCTTTGCTGACGATGCTGCAGTAACATCTCACACTGAAGAGTGTCTGCAGAGACTCATCGACAGGATTGTGGCTGCCTGCAACGAATTTGGCCGAACCATTAGCCTCAAGAAAACGAACATCATGGGACAGGACATAAGAAATGCTCCATCCATCAATATCGGCGACCACGCTCTGGAAGTGGTTCAAGAGTTCACCTACCTAGGCTCAACTATCACCAGTAACCTGTCTCTCAATGCAGAAATCAACAAGCGCATGGGAAAGGCTTCCACTGCTGTCCAAACTGGCCAAGAGAGTGTGGGAAAATGGCGCACTGACACAGTACACAAAAATCCGAGTGTATCAAGCCTGTGTCCTTAGTACCTTGCTCTACGGCAGCGAGGCCTGGACAATGTATGTCAGCCAAGAGCGAGGTCTCAATTCATTCCATCTTCGCTGCCTCCGGAGAATCCTTGGCATCTGGTGGCAGGACCGTATCTCCAACACAGAAGTCCTCGAATCAGCCAACATCCCCAGCATCTCCACCCTACTGAGCCAGCGGCGCTTGAGATGGCTTGGCCATGTGAGCCACATGGAAGATGGCAGGATCCCCAAGGACACATTGTACAGCGAGCTCGTCACTGGTATCAGACCCACCGGCCGTCCATGTCTCCGCTTTAAAGACGTCTGCGAACGCGACATGAAGCCCTGTGACATTGATCACAAGTCGTGGGAGTCAGTTGCCAGTGATCGCCAGAGCTGGCAGGCAGCCATGAAGGCGGGGCTAAAGTGTGACGAGTCGAAGAGACTTTGCAGTTGGCAGGAAAAAACGCAGAAGCGAAAGGGAAGAGCCAACTGTGTAACAGCCCCGACAACCAATTTTATCTGCAGCACCTGTGGAAGAGCCTGTCACTCTAGAATTGGCCTTTATAGCCACTCCAGGTGCTGCTTCACAAACCACTGACCACTTCCAGGCGCTTACCCATTGTCTCTCGAGACAAGGAGGACAAAGACGAAGACACAATGTTCAGTGACATTCGCAACTCCTCAGATACTGAAGCAGCCCGTGTCCAGATGCAGCAAGACCTGGACAACATCCGGCCTTGGGCTGATAAGTGGCAAGTAACATTTGCTTCACACAAATTCTCGGCTATGACCATCTCAAACAAGGGAGAATTTAACCATTTCCCCTTGATGCTCAATGGCATTACCATTGCTGAATCCCCCAGTATCAACATCTTGGGGGCTACCATTGACCAGAAACTGAACTGGACCAGCCACACAAATACTGTGGCTACAAGAGCAGGTCTGAGGCTGGGAATTCTGCGGTGAGTTGCTCACCACCTGTCTCGCCAGTGCCTGTCCAACATCTACAAGGCATAAGTGATGAAATACCCTCCACTTACCTGGATGCGTGCAGCTCCAACAACACTCAAGAAGCTCAACACCATTCAGGACAAACCAGCCCACTTGATTGGCTCCCCATCCACAACCTTCACCATTCACTCCCTTCACCACCGATGCGCAGTGGCAGCAGATGCACTGCAGCAACTCACCAAGGCTCCTTCGACAGCACCTTCCAAACCCACGATCTCCACCACCTAGAAGGAGAAGGGCAACAGACGAGTGGGAACTCGAACAAGTTCCCCTCCAAGCCACACACCATCCTGACTTGGACCTGTATCGCTGTTAGTTCACTGTCGCCGGGTCAAAATCCTGGAACTCCCTTCCGAACAGCAATGTTGGTGTACCTACACCCCAAGGACTGCAACGGTCAAGAAGACAGCTTACCACCACCTTCTCGGCCAATTAGGGATGCGCAATAAATACTGGCCTAACCAGCAACGCCACATCCCATGAATGAATAAAAAAAAACTGTTGTGAAACAAAATACGATCTCCGTATAGTCATATTACACCTGAGATCAACACCAGTCGACACAGGGCTGCCATTCCCTGCAGAAATAATTTTTGGAAGACAGGTTAAGACAACACTTCCATGTCACCATCTCATGAAATCATCCTCAATACAAGATAGGCTTCTAGCCAAACAAGGCAAGATGAAGACTATGCACAACAAACACACGGGTGTGGAACAATCACCGTTAAAGTTAGGGTAATTCATCCACAAGAAAAGTGTGGTTCCCTGCAGAAGTGTCCAAAGTCTGCAACAAACCAAGATCTTATGAAGTAACCACCCCCAACAGAGCAGTGCTAAGAAGAAATCGAAGTCAGCTATGGGAACGAGCTAACAACACTCTGCTCGACAATCCTATTGCATCGAGAACACAGTCAAAAACAGATCTGCAGAATGTAGCAAGAGAAAATGGCCAGTGTAACAGTCAAGCACAGGATGACTATCAGAATACACACAAAAGTCAAGCAAAGAAAGCTGATAAGTCTAATTCTTCATCAAGATACACTGTGACAAGATCAGGCTGTATCAGCAGACCACCTGTACAGTTCAGAGACACTTGGCTAAAGAACATTAGAGTCAATGCATGTGTAAAAACCTTTCAAAGTCATTTCATTCCATTATGTACATAATTTGTCTTTTGTGTATTTACGTTTTAGGAAAGGGGGCTGTTGTGACATCACTTTAACAATGTAAGTCCCCCACACCACACAGGAAGTGATGTCATTCAACATGTGATCAGTTAGTTGGAGTTGAGCAAGACACCTAGTCACGTATGTAAGACAGAGAGACAGAGCTCTCTTGTAATGTGTTCTACAAATAAAGAACCCATAGTTGTATAACTGCTCAACTTAAGATTGTTTGGTTCCTTATTACTACATAAAAGCAATAACACAACAGTGTTGCAAGCATAGTCTCTGACTAATAGATCAGCGCAGCCCTACAAGTTTAAAATCTTTTGAGAAACAGGTTTTCCAAATTGTCTCCAGTGACAGCCTGAACTTATCCAGGTAATATGTTGGTAATGGTTTCCAATGCAGAAGAATGAAGAAAATCTTCTCCGAATAACAAGCACAGAAATTGCTGCAAATAGAAATCATGGGGTTAATAGAGTTTTCAGTCAAGAACATAACGAATATTCATCAAATGCATGAAGATGTATAATGTCTTATGAATGGATAAACTTTGTTGGTCATAATTAGACATTAACTATTTTATTTGAATAGGCTTCTAATGTTGGCAAAAAGATTAGCAAGCCTGAGGAATGGAAGAATTTTAAAATTCACAAAGGGTGACCAAGAAATTGAATAGGATATGAGAATAAGCTAGCTACTGCAGATTGTAAAAGCTCGAAACAGGAAGAGATTAGCCAGAGGAAATCTCTGTCCCTTCGAGACAGAAACAGGAGAAATTATAATGGAGAATAAAGAAATGGCAAAGACCTTAAACAAATACTTTGTATCTATCTTCATGATAGATGACAAAAAAAATTCCAGAAATAGTAGGGAACCAAGAGTGTGGTGAAAATGAGGAACTTCAGGATTATTAGTATTAGTAAGGAAATATTACTGGACAAGTTCATGGCATTATAAACCGCAAATCACCTGGACTTGACCGCCTACACCCTCACATTTTAAAAGAGGTGGCTACAGAGAAAGTGGATCCATTGGTTTTGATCTTCCAGAACACCTCAGATTCTAGAATGGTCTCTGTGGATTGGAAGGTAGCAAATATAACCCACTATTCAAGATAGGAGGACGAGAGAAAACATAACTATGGGCCAATCATCCTGATATCAATAGTGGGAAAAAAGCTAGAATCCATTATTTGGGATGTGATAAAGGCATTCAGAATATCATCTGATTTGACAGTGTCAACACTGATTTATGAAAGGGAAATGGTGTTTTACAAATCTGAGTTTTTTGAGGTTAAAACTAGCTAAGTAGATAAGGGAGAACCAGTGAATGGAGTATATTTGGATTTTCAAAAAGCATTTGATAAGGTGCTGCAGAAGAGGTTATTACACAAAATTAGAGCTCATGGGCTGGGGTGTATATATAAGCATGGTTTGAGGATTTATTAACAAAGAAAACAGAGTAGGAATAAACAGGCTGATGATGAAAATAAGCTGTGAGGAGGAGCCAAAGAGGCCGCAAAAGAATTTAGACAGGTTGAGTGAGTGAGCAGTAACGTGGCAGATGGAATATCATGTGAAGTGATGTACTTTGGTTGAAGAATAGAAAAGCAGAAATTTTTTTATGTTAACAAACTGTTAAGTGTTGGCATGCAGAGGGATCTGGGTGTTCTTGTACATGAATCACATGCAGGTACATGTAGGAAAACAAATGGTAAGTTGGTCTTTATTACAAAGGAATTGGAGTACAGGAGTAAAAAAGTCAGACTCTGATTATACAGGGCATTGGTGAGACCACACCTGGAGTACTGGGTATGGTTTTGGTTTCCTTACCTAAGGAAGGATATACTTGCCTTAGAGGGAGTTTAACAAATGTTAACTGGGTTGACTACTGAAGGGCTTGTCCTATGAGGAGAGATAAGACTAAGCCAATATTTCTTGGACTTTAGAAGAATAAGGGGTAATCTCATTGAAACACAAAAAATTCTTAAGTGGCTTGACATGGTAGGTGCTGGGGAGTCTAGAAGTAGGGGTCTCAGAATAAGGGGGCAGCCATTTAGGACTAAGATGAGGAGAAAGTTCTTCAAAAGGCTTGTGAGCCTTTGGAATTGATTGTAATCTCTTTATTTATTTTTAGAATAAGTATTAGCAACATTTTGACTACGTTATTTCTGTTGATTTGTGCTTTTTTTTTAAATCCAAGTGGCAAAAGCTTTAATTTCAAATTAATATTTGCATGTAATGCAAAGCTTGCCATGGTAATAGACAGGGTCTGTGTCATCCTATACTTACAGCCTCCAGACATCACTCCAGATCAACTGGTGCTCTCTACACCTCAGACACATATTCAGCTTCAGGTGAAAAATCGGGTAACGGCATGCCAACGTTGTTTGTGGAAACTTTTCAACTTGACATTTTTTTTTTGGTTGGCATGTTCCTAAATCTGTATCCACAAAGCAAGTTTGTCATCCTTATTTTTTCACCAAACTGGTAGTTATATTTATGAAGATCTCAATTTGGCAACAGTGTTATTTAAATGTGAATATTGCTGCAACAATTCTTATGCGCTCTATGTCGGGGGAAAAAAACCAAATGTAACAAAACTAACTTTCTTGCAAGTCCTCACTCGCCCTCATCCTGGCTCCCTCTCACTCATGCATGCGCTTTCTATCCAAGCACTCCCTCCCCTTTTTTGTTTTCCCCCCTCCTCGATTTCCCCCTTCCCCACTCCCCCGCCCCATTCCCCTCGAATCCCCCCCCTCGTGCTCGCACGTGTTCAGGAGGATGTTTCCCCTGGCTCGAATTAGGGATCGCCGTCTCAGAATAAGGAGCCAGCCCTTTAGGACTGAGATGAGAAGACATTTCTTCAATCAAAGGGTTGTGAATTTGAGGAATTCACTACTCCAGAGAACTGGATGCTCAATCATTGAGTATATTGAAGAAGGATTGATAAAACTTTGAACCGAAAGGCCGACTGCTACTTATGTTTTAGCTCCCTTTCTCTCATCATCTTAGTGGGATCTTTACACAACCTTGCATTAGAATCATAGAAATTACACCACAGGAGAAGTTTATTCTAGCCTATCACACATCAATGAAAAGTATCACCTGTAAATCAAATTCCCCAGATCTTTTTGTTGTGTATTCTTTTTCTAATGTTTATTCAGTTCTTTTTTAAATGATGATGCAGTTTCTGCCTCAATCGCCATGTGTCATAAAATGTTCCATTCTAATAACTATGTGAAGACATCTCTTCTAACTTCCCCCTTTGTTCTTTTAATAATTTTCAGTTTATGTCCCTTACTATAATTCCATCTCATGGAAACAAACTTTGACTATTTACTTTCTCAGAACCAATGTCATGTATAAATTCAATGTCACTCACTTGCTTTAATAGTATTTGCCCTGTTTGTATAAAACCCCAAGACCCATTGCCTTTTCTGTGTGCACGTCTACCTGTCAAAATCCATGTATCTGTACCCCAGCTCTCTGCTCCTCTAATGAATGTACACACTGGGCAGAGATGGGAATCACCCCATGTATATTGAAAATATTTTGATGAAAACAAAGGTAAAAATGTAGTTTTGCAGAAGTTGCTGATGGAGTTTTGATAACCCTTTTAGTTTGTACCAGCGAATTAATAAATTTAATGAGCAGCGTCACAGCACATTTTTCTGTATCTCCTTGCGCAGAATTCTTTTTCAACCAAGACTCTGCAGCATAGCTGTCATTTAAAATAACACTGTCCTGTGTAAACTGATAGGATCGACAGAAACCTTAAGTTTTTTTCTTTTGATATTTTCCCTTACAGCATTTCTTTATATCAGAAGCCATTATGCATGTGACCTTTTGTTCTGTTTGAACATTTTTTTCAGTGATCTGAACAAGTACCCCATTTCATATTTTCATTCCTTAAAGATTCATTAGAAATGTGATATTTATTTTCTTGATATGTGCTTAATGTTGCTTTTGTTTCTTGCTAACTAAAATAGCAGGGTCTGATCGCTATGGGTTTAATCAGTCCAGTAGATTGTCTGCATCAGTGAGTGCCATGCGAGTTCTCAACACAGGATCTGATGTAGAAGAAGCTGTTGCAGATGCTTTGGTATGTACAGCTAAGTTATTTATTTGCCATTAATCATCTGAATTCTGTTAGTCTTTTAAAAGATTATTGTGCTGCAAAATGTTGTCATTAATTATTCTTCACATACTACAGAATAGTTCAGTTGTTGTATTGGTGAGATAACAGAAACTGTATTCTTTACAGAGCTTCTAACATCAGTCTTATGAATTATCCAATTCAGCCTGTGCTGTGTATTGGGCTCAATTTATGACTGTTTCCTTCAGTTTTTTTTACTCTCATCAACAGCACTCCATGAATGCTGTTCTGCAGAATTGTAACTAAATGTTTGTTCTTTCAAACTGGAAAAACTGTTTTTTGTGTGAACTCTTCTATTTTTCTTTTGTGGCTGTTAACTTCCTACTCTGGTCCTGTAAGGTGGTTGTTTGAAGTACTTAGTTACAATATATCTGTACAGATACTCGGTCCCCGATAAAGATTGTATGTTCTGTCACTGAGGCATACTGACTTGCTGCCACTGTTGTCCGTGCTCTCTCTCAACTAAAGCTTGACCTTTAGCCCCCAGAAGTGCATGTTGCTGCTTTCAGTTTTTCAAATAAGGTTTGGTACGGGTGGTAGCATATCAAGAAGGACATGCCAAATCATCCATCTCTACAACTGAAAAGGAACCTAGGAAAGATGGTGATAAAATGTTGAAAATATGGCAGCTCATTTTAAAGAGTTGGATTTGCAGATTGATAGGAAAACAAATCAACAGGGTCTAGAGCTATGGCCAACACTATTTGTTAGCATCTTGTTCAGCCAGTGCTGTAGCCAAGTTTTGACCTGTGCTGCTGCTGGTAGATGGTCAGATGTAGACCACAAACTACAACATTAGTGTAAAGCGTATTCTTGCTTCAGAGTCATGCCTAAATGAGGTCTTTCTGGAATTCCAGTTTCTCCCTGCCCCCCGCCCCCGCTCTACCAACCTTGCGCCAGTACATGAGCACATAATTCCTGGCTGACCTATCAATACATTACTTGGGGTGTGCTCTGTCGTTAAAGGTGCCATCTTTCAAAGTAACTGCTCTTTAAAGAAGAGCAGGGAATTCTCCTATGACAACAACAACTAATTCTATTTTTATGGCACCTTTAGTGTAATGAAACATCTCTAGGTGCTTCACAGGAGTACCATAAAGTAAGATTTGACACCAGGCCACATAGAGTATATTGGGACAGAAGCCCAAAATCTTGGACAAAGAGGTTAGGTTTTAAGGAGTGCCTTAAAAGAGGAAAGAGAGGCGGAGAGGTTTAGGGAGGGAATTTTTTTAATTCTTTTGTTGCCCATTCATAATTTCCCTTGAGAAGATGATGGTGAGCTGCCACCTTGAACTGCTGCAGTCCATCAGGTGTAGGTGCAACCACAGTGTTGTTAGGAAGGGAGTTCCAGGTTTTTGAACCAGTGAAGGAACGGCAATACAGAATGGTGTGTGGTTTGAACGGGAACTTGCAGGTAGTGGTGTTCCCATACGTCTGCTGTCCATGCCCTTCTAGATGGTAGAGGTCCCTCTATAGTTTAGAGCCCAGGTGGATAAAAGCACAGCCACCAATGGTGGCGCAATTAAAATTGGGGGTGCTCAAGAGGCCAGAATTAGAAGAGCGCAGCTATCTCGGAGGGTTGTGGGGCTGGAGGAGATTATAGAGATCGGGAGGGGCGAGGTCACAAAGGGGTTTTGAAATAGTCATTGCAGATCCAGAAGACAATCAAGGTCAACGAGCACATGGGGGATGGTTGAACAAGACTTGGTAAGTACATGTGCAGCAGAGTTTTGGGTGACGGCAAGTTTACGGAGGGTAGAATGTGGGAGGCTGGCCAGGAATTCATCGGTATAGTCAAGTCCAGGGATAATAAAGGCCTTGATGTGGGTTTCAACAGGAGATGAGCTGAGGCAGGAGTGGAGTTGGGTGATGTTACAGATATGGAAATAGGCAGTCTTAGTGGTGGTGCCGATGTGTGCTCGGAAGCTCAACTCGGGGTCAAATGTGACACCAATGTTACAAACAGTTTGGTTCAGCCTCAGGCAGTGACCAGGGAGTGAAGTTTGTGACTGGGACTGGAGACAATGGCTTTGGTCTTAATATTTAAATGGGGGACATATCTGCTCATCCAATACTGCATGTCGGACAAGCAGTCTGATAATTAGCGATAGTCGAGGAGTCGAAAGAGGTGGAGGTGGGGTAGAGCCAGGTGTCATCGGCATACATGTGAAGACACACACTGTGTTTTTGGATGATGTCACCGAGGGGCAGCATGGAAATGAAATATAGGAGGGGGATCCTTGGGGGACACTAGTGGTTGCATTTTGAGTGGGAAGAGAAGTCAATGTAGATGATAATTTGGCTACAATTAGATGGAAAAGGATCGAACCAGGTGAGTGCAGCCCCACCAATGGTGGGATGGTGGTGACGAGGCATTGGAGGAGAATGGTGTGGTCAACTATGCCAAAGGCTGCAGACAGGGCAAGAAGGACGAAGATGGATTGTTTACATTTGTTAGAGTCACATAGGGTTTCATTTGTGACTTAGATGAGAACCATTTCAGTCCTGTGACTGGGACAGATACCTAATTGGAGAAATTCAAATATGGAGTTTTGGGCAAGATAGGCACGGATTTAGGAGGTGACACATGTTCAAAAACTCTGGAGAGGGATAGGAAGTTGGGAATAGCGGTGATTTGCAAGGATGGTGGGGTTTTTTGAGCAAGGTGTTGCTGGCAGATTTAAAGAAGATGGGGGCAGTTCCTGAAGTGAGAGAACTGTTAACAATATCAGCTAACGTGGGAACCAGGAAGGGAAGTTGGGTGAAATAAAAACAGAAAATTCTGGAAATATTCAGGTCAGGCAGCATCTGTGGAGAGGGAAAAAAAAGTTAAAGTTTTGGGCTGATGACATTTCATCAGACCTGTCATCAGGTCATCGACCTGAAACATTGGGCTGATTTTTCTGAGTACGTCGCAGTTCGTGGAGGGCGCACTCTTAAAAACAGCGTGCATCCGTGTTTGTGCCATCCCTGAGCCCCCGTGATATTACATGCGGGGGGCTCATTTAAATAGAGGGGGCGGTGTGGCCACCCCCGATGACGTAAAGGGGGCAGCCTCCGCATCCCCGGCAACAGCGTCCGGTGCCACTGTCATTTTTAAAGGGCTTTAAACCCTTACAAATAAGTATAATTTTTAAAGAGGAAATGGTTTCTATTGCATAGAAAAATAAGTGATGGAGGCCCTTCCCCAACCCCCTTCAATGGTCATTTCAGGCAATGAAATGACCATCAATTGATTGTTCAAATACCCGAAATTTCCCCGCCCCCCCCAACCTTCAATCTTTTGCCCTCCAACTCCTTCCCACCATCCACACATCCAACAAAAATTGATTTCCCCGCCCCTCCACCCCTCCCGACCTGAAAATGTTATTCCTTCCCCCCTCCCCACCAGGTTCTCGCCCGGAGCTCCGTATGGAGTTCCGAAGGCGCGCTAGGCCGAACGGAGGCCGTAAAATTGGCGTGGGGCGGCTGCCTGATTGTAACTTTATTTGCATATTTTAAATGTTAATTTAAATATACTGATGAAGGGCCCACCGCCAGGCAGCAGGGTGCTGTGGGGCCGCACCAAGGCCTCGCCACCGCCAGTAATATGCGGCGGGTCCGTCTCGACATCACGGGTTGAAGTGAGCCTCTCCCTGCAGCATTTTACTGGCCCCCGTGCCTGAACTGCTGAGTATTTCCAGAATTTTCTGTTTTATGCAGATTTTCAGAATCCACAGTATTTTGTTTTTATTTCAGGGAAGTTTGTTGTTCAATAGTTTAGTTGGGAATAAGGTTGAGAGGGCAGGAGGTGGGTCTCATTGACAGGATGTGGTCAGAGAGAAATTTGAGAACAATGCAAGGGCAAGGGGAAGCTTTGGAGGAGCTTTGGCCCGGTGGACTGGGGGATAGGAGGGAGGGAAGCGGCAGAGGTAGCTGATAGAATGGTCTCACTCTTACAAAGAAGTCCATGAGATCCTCGTCATTGGAGGTGAGCATAGAAAAGGTGGAAGAGGGTTTACAAAGGTGGTTTGCAGTCGAGAAAAGAGGTCAGGTATAATCTTTGCATTCCAGGACAATGCTCTATTATTAAGCAGTTTTGGCAGATGCGAGCAGGGCCCAATATTGTTTTATGTGACCCGGCCAGATCTGGCAGTGAGTGGCTGAACATGTCCGACATATCTGTTCAAGTCTGCATCCCTTGAACTTAAAGAAGTGCAGATGAGGGATGGATGGAGGGGAATAGCCAGGATGAGAGAGAGAGGTTTTTGTGCTTCTATGGCATCAAAGGTGGAGCTGAGAGTGCCGTTGAGCAAATCAGTAGCTGCAGAAATATCATGGTGAACGGAGGGTAAAAGGCTGAACAGTTGGGACTTTGAAAGTGCAGTTGTAAGCAAATTGGCAGATAGTGTTTTTTTCAGGCACAGATACAGAATGAAATAGGATTGGGAAGGGGCTCTGGGTAGAGGGTGATACAAGGAATCATCAGATCAGGCCTTATCTGTGATTGATACGGAGTAGTGAGGCCATATGAGATGGCAAGGTCAAGGGGGTGGCCTTGAATATGGGTTGGAGAGTTTACAGGGGGGAAAAGATTGAGAGGATAAGAGGAGAGTGAACTCGGAGGAGTGAGAGCATGATGAGTTGAGATGGAGATTGAAATCATCCAGGAGAAGAACTTGCTCGGTGCAGATGCTGAGGGAAGAAAGCAGTGAAAATATCTTGGCGAGAAGATTATCCCCCAGCTGGTGTGTTGGGAAGAAAGTTGGGTGAGGCAATATGATGGGACAGTCCGTGTTACTGCTTTTAATGAAACACCAAGTGCCTTGATGGGCTCTTCGGAGGATGCCAAGAATGGTGCAGAGGGAAGCTGTAGACTTATCTAAGAGTGGGGAGTCAAGTCTGGGATGGTGGCAGGAGAGAAGGAAGGACAAGAGGTACTGAACAATTGGATTTGGGATTTGTGAGGGCAGAGTACCTGAGAGGGAGAAATGAAAGGGCGCATGCTGACACGAGAGAGAGGTCTAGGAAGGGTAAAGAGAGAAATTATTTTTTCAAAATAAAATGGGAAAGAAAAAAGTGGAAATAGAAGTGATGGGCTCGGGTCCGGAGTAGCAGCCAAAACGTGCATGTAAATGGACACAGGGAACACTTAAGTTACGTAGGTCTGGTTACGTAGCAATTATTAGGATATAAAAATCTGGTAGTAAATGGGAAATAGATGAGACACAATAGGAGGGAATCCAAAGGTAAAGTCAGCGATCCCATAGCAGGATAAAGTTGACATAGGTAGGGTGGAGTCAGCATGGAGCATCGACGAACTGTAATCCAAATTCAGTGACGGGTGCTGGGTGAATGAAATCCAGAAGCTATTTTAGGGTAGAATATTGGAGGACGTGCTGATGGAAGTATTTATACAGAAATAAAGATCAGAGAGCTGTACAGAACCGGTTGCAGGGCAGAAAGATGATGGCGAAGTTGGAGGTCACCGTAAGGTCCAGAGGCAGCAGTGAAATGTACTTCGGTTGAGGCAAGTGAATCTGTAGCCAGGAACAGGCTGAAGCTGAAAAAGCAGTAGAATTAGTCATCCAGTCACAGGCTCAGCGGAAAATTGAAGTCCCTCAGTTCCAGCAGCACTGGGGAATGACTGTTAAGTTACTTTAAAATAGGGGTCACCAACCTTTTCTTTAGTGATAGCTACTTCTGATAAAGGAAAAATTTCACAAGCTGCCCACCCCCCTCCTCCTAGCTGCTCGCTCTGCCCCACGCCGCTTGTACCCCCGCCCCGCCACTGACATCTCCCCTCTCGCTTACCCCTGCTTGCTGCTCAATCCTGCCTCCTGTAGACTCGTCCAGTTGTAAAGTCAGTGCGCGTGGTCACGTCAGGATGCGCATGCGTGGATGAATGCTAGCAGGATGACATGGGCAATCGGACTGCATTGTGTTAGGACGGAGACAGGAGCAATGCACCATCAATTCAGTCCCATCACTCCACAGGTCGCAGCATATTATTAAAGTTTTCCCACCCAACCGGAATACAGCCAAATTAAACACTCTAGTAACCCCCAGAATAAAACAGACCAAAGCAGGTATCTTTAACAACAAATTAACTATTTATTTAAAAAAACTAAATCTTAGACACTAGTAAGATAAATCTATGTCTAAAGACCTTATAACTTATTTTAATCTAACTACCCCCCCCCCCCCCATTCACACACATACACTCAAAAATCATGGTTAACCAGTTTCTTTTAAAAAATGATGTTTTAAAAGTTAGCTGTTTCTTAAGAATAAATAAATAAGTCTTTGTGAGTTACATTCCTGATTGGTGAGGTATCCTCGTGTGAAAATAATCAAATGCCTATCCAAGTCTTCACATGGATTTGATGAAATAGTACTTCAATAGATAGGTATTCAAAATACCTCGGCTGCAGCAGGCATCAAGACCACCGGCGAATTCTAGAGCATACGGTCAAGAGAGATTCAATCTTGAAGCAAATACTTCCTGGCTTGGAAGTAGAAAAAAGGTTTGCTACCTTCAGCAATACAAATGGTCTCTTTAAAAAAAAAAAAGGCTTTTTTTCTCCTTAGGCAATTAACTTGGCCCGCAGCTCCTTGTACAATTTCTGCTGAGAGAGAATAGACAGCTCTTTTCTTCAGTAGCTTGCCTTGCTGGAGAGTCTTGTTCAGACCGGTTTTTTTTGCCAGTTTTACACACAGTTAAATCGAAAAATTATACCATGTGACACCTCTCTCCTGCTGGGGCCTAAGGACAGGTGCAGCTGGCACCCTGTGCTCAGTCTTAAAGGTACACTGTCTTCAAACAGAGTCTTAAAGGTGCACACTGTTTTTAATCTGAGGAGAAAAAAAAAGCAGTTTTGTGACAATTGTCAGGAGCTTTATGCAAGCTACTCAAACGCGAGCTATTAGTAGCTCACAATCAATGTTTTGGTCACCCCTGCTTTAAAATATGCACAGCAGATTAGAGACTGCATTTGAGTCTCATGTGTAGCCCAGTGCAGAAGCGTAGTCTTGAAAGCCAGAGAAGTCTAGAAATTTAGAAGCCAAATTTGAGGGCAGATTCAGAGTTCACAAAGAGCAGGAATGGTAAGGGGGTCGAGATTTAAATTAGCAATCAGAAGCAGTATAAACTAGCAGTTGACTTAGGCTTGAATGCATCCTTTGTTGGAGTCAGGGGAACTTAAACAGTGGAAGAGAGGAAATTGGGAGAGAGAGGGCAGCAGATCGCCAAGGATAGAGGTGCACAGTGAGCAGCTCCCTTCGGAGCTGACTGCCCAGGAGCCATCTTAAAACTCCCACTAACACATTTCCCTCAGCCATATCCATCAATTGAATTATTTGTCTCATTGCTGTTAGGGGGACCTTCCTGTGTGCCAAGCAATGATCACAGTTGATTACCTAACAACAGTCACTGCACTTGAAAGTAATTAACAGTATCTGAAACTCTTTGAGATGTTTCTGATTAAGTGATAAGATGAAATACCTGTACTTTGTCTTGGATTATAATTTCTGGTATCCATCAGACTCTTAATCGGAGCATTTTTTAAAAATTCTCTCCCATTTCCTCCTTTTCTTGTCTTTATTGAAGAATTGACTCCTTGTTGGGGTATAGTTGCAGGGGCAGATTATCTTCCAGTACTATTTCAAAGTGGTTATTCATGTTTCAATCTTGACATTGAGTTTGGAAGGACCAAGATGCATCGGTTGCCCACCGGTGGCAAGATAATTGTGATAAGCAAGGATTTTTGGTAATTACTTACCGCTCCCAAACCTAGGATTTTTGTGGCCGACTGTAGCTCTTGCTGACTATTAACTCAACACAAAATCAGGCAATGACCTTTTTGGTCTGTATAGCTCAGCTACTGATCAGCTAAACTCTTATCCAAAGGGAGCGCAACTAAGCAAATCTTTATTGAGCCCTCTGAACTGAAAACTGTTCTTAAGTGAAGTGGTTTTCAAACTTTTATGTTTGAAGGACTCAGTGCAAATATTGACATACTTCCCAATATCTCTTGTCCTGGCTTTTGAAAGGCACTCAGATACCCGAGGAGAAATTGGACAATCATTACAGAAAAAAAATTATCTTAGTACAGAACAATGCATATAAAATGTTCATAGTCACCAAACAGCAACACCAAATCTCATTTATATAGCACCTTTAACATATTAAAACTTCCCAAGGCATTTCACAGGAGCGTTATCAAACAAAAATTTGACAATGAGCCACATAAGGAGATAGGCTAGGTAATCAAAACCTTGGTCAAAGAGGTAGCTTTTAAGGAGCATCTTAAGGGAGAAGAGAGAGGTAGAGAGAATTTGGAAGGGGATTCCAGAAATTAGGGCCTCGGCAGCTGAAGGCATGTCCACCAATGGAGCAATGAAAATTGGAATGTGCAAGATGCTAGAATTGGAGGAGCGCAGACATCTCAATGAGTCGTAGTGCTAGAAAAATATGGAATGCAGTATTCTTCCAACATGATGCTTCCACGCATGGAATATCTGAATCGATGGAGAGAAATCTGATGATTTTTTTGGACCTCATGGAATTCCCTTTTGACCCTTGAGTATCCAGGAACCCCAGTCTGAAAGTCTGTGTTTTAGAAAGAAAAGTGCAACAATATGGTTAACGAGGAATGTTTGATCCCTAGCATCTTTGGTAATGAGGAGACTAAAAAAGATGGGTTTAGATCATAATTTTGAGCAACGACATTTTAGTACTAATTTAGGTTTCAGAGTGGTCTGTGTGTGAGCTTTATCTTTTTCATAGTTCTGCATATTGGGTTCTTTGAATCACTCATTTTGTTTTCTGCTTATGTTGGTTGTGCTTTCATTATCATGCTCCATAACAGTGATTGAAATAATAAATACTAACAAAATGTAGTCTGACTCTTCTCAATTTTTCTTTCCAAAAATTGCTGTCAGCTCCTAGGAGACATACGGAGTAAGGTAGAGATATTCTTTTTTTTCCAAGACTTTTTTTTCCCATGAAGGATTTTATGTTGTGCTGTAAGCACCAAGCGGCCTTTTTCAAGAATGAAATTCAACAGCATAACTTAATATCTTAATGAATATGTGTACTGTACTTGAGCTAACAATTCGTTTCAAGCTGGATTTCAAACGTTTAACTTAAATGTAACAATGAATCATACCAGTATCCTTTCACAATTAAATGGTCAAACAGCCCAAAATACAAGAGGTATTGTTCATGTAAACCTAGTGCGCTGCTACTGTTGATGTGAGCTGGAGCTGGGTAGGAACCTAGAAAGGATGTTTTATGTTTTCTGCATTATACTGCTAACTTGTTGTTCTCAGCCATGCATGTGTTGAAATCAATCCTGTACTCCTGGACTATACTGTTAGTGTGAGAAAGATGCCAGTGCTTCTTGGCCTTTCAGGTTCAGTCGTCCAAGGCAGCTCTTACTTACATTTTGAACACGTTACATTTATTAAATGTGTATTGAAGCAAGTTTCCTTCTGTAATGCTGTAAGTTGAGAGATCTTTTCAAATCATTGAGCCTGTAAACTGGCATTCAGCACAATTGTGTTAAGGAAGTAACTAACATTTTTGAACTAATAAAGTAGCAATCATTTGGCAATTCATCTATTTTGCATCATGTGGGTCAGGTGAAAGTGCTACACTTGCATCTTTTTGGCTCATATTGATGAAACAACAATAAATTAGAATTTGCCAGATAGGAAACTTAACAATGAACTCAAGAGCATCTTCTTGCTTTCTTCTGACTTGGAGCCTGAGTTTTTTTTTATAAGGAGCAATTAATCTGCAAAGTTCTTTCAGCAATATCAATTAGCCTTTAATTGATCTCGGAATGTATGTATTTATAGCAATTAGACTTTGTGATCTTGAAGGGTAAACCGAGTTAAATGAAACTCCACCTTAGTCACAGAATAATACAATGGGTGCTATATGGTACAATATTCTTGTTAATGTGAAACAGTATCTCATCCAACTTGTAAAAGTTGCCAGAGTAGTTAGAGTATAACTATTGTTGCAGGATTTATTAAATTTGTGAAGGATAGTGGTATAGAATTCTATTTTATAGAAAGTATTGTTTTGGAAAATCTTGTTCTAAATTTTCAACGTTTTTTTTATGTTCTGCAAAGTCAAGCTCTTTGTCAAATTACTGAAAGAACAACATCCTTATGTGCTTTTTTTAACTTAAGTAGAAGATCAAGTGAACTCATGGGACTGTGGTGGATAAGTTATAGCATTGAAAGCTTATCCATCATTTTAGTGTTTTATCTTGTAATAAAATTAGACCAGTTTGCAGGCATCTATTTTGCTGAACGCTCAAGTGAATTCATGGTCACATGAGGGTAAACCAAATGGAGACAACAAGGAACAAGTTATCATTATTGCTTTTAACTTCTCCTTACTATAAAAGGAAGACTAAAATTAATTCTCAATTATTTATTTCTTTGTTAACTTAATATAAAAAAATGAAGGTGTGTTATAAGTCCTTCTCCATTACAGAAAAAACCAGCAAGGAGAAGGTATGAATCGTATGGAATATATTCCGATGATGATGCCAACAGTGATGCATCTAGTGTCTGCTCTGAGCGTTCCTACAGTTCTCGAAATGGCAGCATCCCTACATATATGCGGCAGACTGAAGATGTTGCTGAAGTCCTTAACCGTTGTGCAAGCACCAATTTTTCAGAAAGGAAGGAGGGCCTGCTGGGCTTACAGAACTTACTGAAAAACCAACGAACGTTAAGGTAGAGAGATTAATAAGTCTACATTATGTTTTCAAGTTGTGTAATATTATCAGCTAATCCATAATTCTCTTCTCAACAGTCGTGTTGAATTGAAAAGATTGTGTGAAATCTTCACAAGGATGTTTGCGGATCCTCATAGCAAGGTATGCTAGGGTACTTTTGCTTAAACAGTTTTCATATCTCATCAATATCAGTGGAATACTTTGGAATTTCAAACTGTTGTGGTTTTTGCCAATTCTATTATTTCTAAAGGAGAGTTGCAACTTTTAGAAATGTGATTTTGAAAAAATCAACTGCCAATTATTACTTAATAGGATTGAAGTGATTTTTATGGCCATTGTTTACCCCTCCATTGAGGACATGATCATACATCAAATGCATTGAGTGTCTTGGCCATTAATGTTTGCCATCATTCCACCCTCCACTTCTCCGCCCCCCCCACTTCCCCCGCGAGCTTCCAGCCAATATCCCCCAGTCCTGTCAATTTCCACAATTAGTGAGAGTTTTCTTAATGCTCCATGTTTAAAATTCCTATATCAGATGTAAAAAGTTCTTCCAAAATCACAGGACTTAAGTACAGAACATTGCAGAATTTAACTGCCCTCCCATCAACCTCTCCATGTAAGTTTAAAAAGATGATGGAATCTGCAATTTTCATATTCATCAACATCAAGGTTGAAATATAAGTTCAAAGTAATATCTATTTTTTGGAACTACTGATAATTTAGCATTTAATACTATAATCAAAATATAGAATTATCTGAACCTTCTAATGTAATTAATTTGGGATATCCATATTTTTCTGACATTCACTTTTAAATGGTTTTCCTATTTTAATTGATTTTCCTAGATTAAATCAACTACAGATTTGAAGTAAATTTCATCTAACAAAATGAATGGTGTTCTCCATCTTTCCATAGTATGGATGTTTAAGGAAGGAAAATTAATTAAACTTTTTGACCTCAAAGTCCTATGTACAGCACACCAACATATCCATCATAATTGAAAACAAAATTAACAGGTTTAGATTTTTAACCAGCAACTACTTTACTTAAGGGTGACACTCCAATATAGGCTAATATAGTAATAAAGGTCAAGTATTATATGCCCCTCTGGAACTATCATAACATTGCAGCATTCCAGTACTCTCTATATATTGCAGGAACAACCCAAATTGACAAGGAAAATGATGAACTGGGTAGCCCGTTTAAGAAGTTTGAACACATTGACATTGGGAAAATACCCACCTAATCTTTTTTGTGCTGTTTCTCTGAGTTATTGTGTTGCTTCTTGGTTGTCAACTGTGGCTTTGTGGTAGTAATCTAACCTCTGAGTCAGAAGGTTGTGAGTTCAAGTCCCACTCCAGACACTTGAGCACATAATCCAGGCTGACACTTCATTGTAGTAGTGAGGGTGTATTGTACTGTTGGAGGTGCCATCTTTTGGATGATGCATTAAACCAATGTTCCATCCATCTGTCGTCTCAGATGGATGTAGAAGATCCTATGTGCAATTTGAAGAAGAGCAGGGGAGTTTTCCCCAGTGTCCTGGCCAATATTTATATATCAACCCATCACTAAAACAAATTATCAGGCATTATCTCATTGCTGTTTGTTGGATATCTGTGTGAAATTTGGCTGCCAAGTTTCATACTTTACAACAGTGACATTGCTTCTCAAAGGACTTAATTGGCTGTATAGCACTTTGGAACGTCCAGAGGTCATGAAAGGCTCAATGCAGTTTCTTTTTTTTTCCTGTTGGCAAGTGGACACCAGCTGCTACTGTCCTCAACCGCAGGGAGCCGTTCTCCTTCATTTGACCAAGTTGGTATTCATCTGTTTTATTCGACATGGTTCTCCAGTCAAAAACAGGTGTAACCAGATACCCAAGATGTTCAGGTTTCAATACCATTCTGTGTGTTTTTCCTGGCTTCCGCCTTTGTGAAATTCATACCTTGGCTGTCTTTAAAATCAGTATAAATATGACCTAGCAGCATGTGAGTTGGGTCTCAGAATTCTTCCCTCATTGAGATGATGCTCACTCCAGCATTGGGCAGCCGTCCTTCAGGAGAATCTGTCATGTAAAAGTAAGTTGAGGTAGACAGGTTGATGGCTGGGGAAACATTGCACCTTTCCAGTGGGTCTAATTTGTGGTTGATGTGGACATCATGCTCGCATCATTGACTAAAAGTACTGGCTGGATGAAGTAATTTTTAATTCTAAGAAACACCGTAGACTCGTAATGGAATCCTTGTTGTCTAAACCTTTTAGCACCAATCTGTGCCATTCCTTAAAAATCTATGGCACTAACCACTGTGGATGCAGAAGAACAGATATTGCTGCTGATTAATTTTACCCCATTCTTTCAGAAAACATTGCAACTACTTTGGACTTGCTTTGGTGAGAGCTTTCATCCTTTGCAGCAAAGAACAGTTTGTTGTTTGCTGTTGAGTTTGTATATTTATTGTCAGTATTAACATTTGTATCTCTGACAGCTCCTTCAGTAGCGGCTGATGCAGGAGATCCTTTTTCAGCTATTTTCACTGAGAGTCAGATTGTAAATATTCAGGGGATACTTCCCTTGAAAATTTTCACACCTGCTTGTTCACTGAGGTTAGTGATGATCCTATTCACGGCCACTTTTACTCAAAGGGAGGATATTTCTACTTCTGGAAGTTTGCTTAGCTGTAAGATTTATTTGGACATTGTCTTCATTCCTGAGCTCACAGGGGATATTGTGTGAAGTCTAGCTTTCAAGGGACCTGCTCGTCTATCCTTGAGTATCAAATCAGAGGAAACCAATGCATCCCTTGTGGAGTTGAAGTATGCATTGACTGACTCTGAATGAAACAAGGACAGTCTTCACAGATGTCAGCATTACATATGATTTATAGCTGGAAGATTGAGCATTTTACTTGGAATGGGAAATAGATGTGACAGTGATCTGGCATTATTTGTGAGCAGTTATTTGAGACAACTAAGGAGGACCACCTTTACGTAGTCCAATTTCTACCTCAGAGTTTTTGTCTCTGTCTCCCAGAACTGTGACTACATCTGTCTATCGCATAATTGTCAAGAGATAAGTACAGGGACGAACCCTGTTCTTTCCTCCGTTCCTTGCAAATTCCAAACAGTTACACTCATGAGGAAGATAATTATTTGAAGCGAGTGCTTTGAATATGCATAGTCTGATATGTCAGCTGAGCAGAACTCTTAAGCCAGTAGACTTCCAAGATTCTGTCTGCACCTTTGATAGCTAAACAGGCAACAACAAACTCACAACTTCTGGTGCAGGATCTTCAGTTTATCTGTATTATTGGTGTGCTTGCAGATATATGGTCTTCACAAAATTGTTATTTATTTTCAAAGGGCTGTTTGAGGTCCTGGCAGAACCCGAAGGCCATCGCAAGGATTGCATCTAGGAACTAACCTAATTCTTATAAAGCAGGTTGCCCATCCTACAAGCCTAAGCAGAGATGGCATCAGAAACCCTTCTAAATTTCCTTTTGTTGGTTCTTGAGGTACTCCATCCAAGTCTTTTGGTTCTGCCCCAACTACTCAAATACTGATACCACAGCTGCAGACCAATTAGATGTTGATGTGAGATTGGGCTGCTTACAGCTTCAGACCATATTGGAAGGGAATCCGTGCAGATTCTTGGGTTAGGAAAACAGTCAAGAGCATGTGGCTGCCACATTTTGAACTTTGTTTGCCTATGTTCATAGGGGACATCCACTAAGATCATTAGGGCAACTGTTCACTTGGAAACTGAAATTAGCAATATGCTGCACGTGGATTACAGAACAGGAAGGAAATGACAGCTTGCGATCCCCCAGAAATGGCAGATTCCATCCTCTCCTCATGCTACGATGGTTAAATTGCTCAAGCTGTAGAAATTCAAAATAGTCTCTCTTTTCAAATCATCCGGCCAATCTGTCCGAGAGATTGGCTGGATGTCATCAGTCGAGGGTGTGCATTACTAGTTTGCCAACAGTATCAAAAATGTTGAGGATTCATCAACAGGGAAAGAACTGCCAATGCAAGTTTCTTTCTTTGCAATCTTACTGTTGTCTCTGGAATGGTGACAAATGCCTGTCTATTTTTCTGAGTTACTAATACTGATTTACTAATAATTGCGGCACTTGTCTGACCATACCTCTCAACTTTCCATCAGAATTCTTGTTATCCAAGCAATGCCTTTTTAACAGAGTCTCCTACCTACTGTCGTCACTTAGTCTCTGCATTAAGCAACCCCTCATCCTCTTAAGTCTTCCTCATTCTGTTCCAAATACTTAGTCCTGCTTTACTCCTTCATCCTGACGGTCCAATAGTACAATTAATCAACCACCTATGCAGTCACTCCCTTAAACTTGCTTCCACATAAGGTTCCAAGCTTATAATATCTGAAAATCTTGTTTTATTTTCTGTTTACTAAATCCTTCCCTTCCACTTTCTGTCCTAGAAAAAACTATTCAATAACCCCTTTGCACTCGTCAACCTACCTATCTGATCCATTATCTGCACTATCCTTGGGGCCCAGCAGCTACTTTAGTTTGCTGCCACCTTGACTGCCCACAGCATTCGTAACAAAGTGGATGAGAATGCTTGAGAAGAGCCTCCCACTCCATTTTAGGCCCCTGCCACCAGCCCGCTTTTTTGGCGGGTGTAAAATTCTGGCCGTGAATGAATAAGACCAGGAACTGAATATTCAAGGGCAGTTGACATTTCGGAAAGATAGGAAGAAAAGAAAAGGAGAGGGGTAGCTGTGCTAATAAAGAATGAGATCAGTACAGTGGTGAAAAATGATCTTGGCTTTGAAGATCAAGATGTAGAATCATTTTGAGTAGAGAAAAGCAATAGGGAGAGAAGTCACTGGTGAGAGTAGTCTACATGCCCGCTAACAGTAGCTGCACTGCAGAAGAGAGTCTAAATCAAGAAATAATGGGAGCTTGTAAGAAAGGTATTGCAATAATTGTGGGCGATTTTAATCTTCATATCGGTTGGACAAATCAAATTGGCAAAGGTAGCCTTGAGGATGAGTTCGTAGAGTGTATTTGGGCAAGTTCCTCAGAACAATACGTTCTGGAACCAACCAGGGGAGCAGACTATTTTAGACTTGGTAATGTGTAATGACACAGGATTAATTCATGATCTCATAGTAAAGGATCCTGTAGGCAAGAGTGATAATAACATGTTTGAATTTCACATTCAGTTTGAGGGTGAGAAACCTGGGTCTGAAACTAATGTCTTAAACTTAAATAAAAGCAATTAAAAAGGCATGAAGACAAAGTTGGCTATGTGGACTAGGAAAATAGGTTAAAAGGTAACATGGTAGATAAACATTTAAGGAAATATTAACAACGATTGAGAAAGAAAGACTCTAAGAAGGATGTACCATCCGTGGCTAACTAAGGAAGTTAAGAATGGTATCAAATTGAAAGGAAAGGCGTACAGTGCTGCAAATAGCAGTAGGCCAGAAGGTTGGCAAATTTTTAGAAACCAACAAAAGATGACTTCAAAAGAAAATAGAGGGAGAAATTAAAATATGAGAGTAAACTAGCAAGCAGAATAAAAAGAGCATCTACAAGTATATAAAGAGGAAGAGAATAGCTCAAGTAAACATTGGTAAACACAGGATGAGACTGGGGAATTAATAATGTGGAACAAGGAAATGGCAGAGACTTTGATTAAGTATTTTATATCTCTCTCCACGGAAGAAGACAAAAAAAAAATAATGGCAGAAAATCGGGGGCAAAAGGGAGTGAGGAACTTAAAACTATCACTATCACGAGAGAAAAATTACTAGAAGAACTAATGGGACTAATGAGTTGTTTCAGTGTATCTAGTAGATGGTACACACTGCTGCCACAGTTCCTCAGTGGTGGAGGGACTGAATGTTTAAGGGTGGATGGGGTGCTGATCAAGTGGCTGCTTTGTCCTGGATGATGTCGAGCTTCTTGACTGCTGTCGGAGAGCATATTCCATCAACACTCCTGCCTTGTGCCTTGTAGATGATTGATGGGATTTGGGGAGTCAGGAGGTGGGTTACTCGCTGCAGAATTCCCAGCCTCTGATCTGCTCTTGTAACCACAGTATTTGTGACTGCTCCAGTTCAGTTTCTGGTCAGTGGTAACCCCTGCCCCAGGTCATGCTGTTGAGTGTCAAGGGAAGATGGTTAGATTCTCTCTTGCTGGATAGTGTCATTGCCTGGCATTTGAGTGGCAGGAATGTTACTTGCCATTTATCAGTCCAAGCCTGACTGTTGTCCAGGTCTTGCTGCATATGGACACAGACAGCTTCAGTATCTGATGAGTTGCGAATGGTACAGAACATGCCACTTCTGACCTTATGCTGGAGGGAAGGTCTTTGATGACGCAGTTGAAGGTGGTTGGGCCTAGGATACTACCCTGAAGAACTCCTGTAGCAATGTCCTGGGGCTTAGATGATTGGCCTTCAACAACCACAACCATCTTCCCTTGTGATAGGTATGACTCCAACCAGCAGAGAGTTTTCCCCCAATTCCCCATGTCAAGGCAGCATTTGACCGAGTGTGACTTCAATTTGGCCACACTTGATTAAATGCTGACTTGATATCAAGGGTAATCACCCTCACCTCACCTCACCTTAATGCTGGAATCCATTATTAAGCATGTAGTAGCCGGACATTTAGAAAATCATAATCATAAATCAAGAGTCAACATGATGTGTAAGTAAAATTAGGTTTGACAAATTTATTGGAGCTCTTTGAGGATGTAACAAGCAGGATGAATAAAGGGAAACAAGTACATATAGTGTATTTGGATTTCCAAAAGGCACTCGATAAGGTGCAACATAAAAGGTCACTGCACAAGTTCAGGGCTCATGGTGTTGGGGGTGATGTATTAGCATGGATAATGAACAGGAAACAGAGTCGGGATAAATGGGTCATTTTCAGGTTGGCAAACCGTAACCAGTGGGGTGTCACAGGGATCAGCGCTGGGGCCTCAACTATTTACAATCTAAATGATTTGGATGAAGTAACCGAGTGTATTGTCGCCAGATTTGCTAACGATGCAAATGTAGGTGGGAGAGCAAGTTATGAGGAGGTCACGAGTCTGCAAAAGGAGATGGATAGGTTAAGTGGGTGGGCAAAAATTTGGCAGATAGAGTATAATGTGAGAAAATGTAAGGTTGTCCACTTTGGTGGGAAGACTAGAAAAGTAGAATATTATTTAATTGGAGAGAAACTACAGAATGCTGTGGTACAGAGGGATCTTGGTGTCCTCATGCATGAATCACAAAAAGTTAGCATGCAGGTACAGCAAGTAATTCAGAAGGCAAATGGAATGTTAGCCTTTTGTGTGAGGGGGTTGGAGTATAAAGGGAAGGAAGTCTTGCTACAGTTGTACAGACCATTGGTGAGACCATACCTAGAGTACTTTGTACAGTTTTGGTCTCCTTAGTTAAGGAGGGATGTATTTGCATTGCAGGTAGCACATTGAAAGTTCACAATGTTGATTTCCTGGGATGAAGGGGTTGTCTTATAAGGAAAGTTTGAGTAGTTTGGGCCTCAATTATACTCACTGAAGTTTAGAAGAAGGAGAGGTGATCTTATTGAAACATACAAGATTCTGATGGGGCTTGACAGGCTAGCTGCTAAGAGGATGTTTCCACTCGTGGTGGAATCTAGAACCGGGGCACAGTTTCAAAATAAGGGGTCTACCATTTAAGATGGAGATGAGGAAGAATTTCATCTCTCAGAGGGTGGTTAATCTTTGGAATTCTCTTCCTCAGAGAGCAGTGGAGGCTGGGTCATTGAATATATTCAAGGCTGAGCCAGACAGATTTTTGATCTTGAAGGGAGTAAAGGGTTATGGGGGCAGGCAGGAAAGTGGAGTTAAGGCCGCAATGTGATCTGCAATGTTCTTATTGAATTGCGGAGCTGGCTCATGGGGCCAAATGGCATACTCCTGCTCCTATTTCTTATGTTCTTAGACAAGGAGGGAGTGGTGGGGGGTTGTGGGGGGGGATGGTCGGTTAGCTCATTTGGCTAGACAGCTAGAGTGTGATGCATTAGGGGTAAGCAATGGGGTACAGGTATCTGGCACAGAGTCTGTCCCTGTTGCTCAGAAAGGAAGGGGGAAGAGGAGCAGAGCATTAGTCATTGGGGACTCCCAATGTGTGATGTCTCGGATCGTGTTTTTGGGATCCTTAAGGGGGAGGCGGAGCAGCCCCAAGTCGTGGTCCACATAGGCACCAACGACATAGGCAGGAAGAGAGATGGGGATTTAAGACAGAAATTCAGGGAGCTAGGGTGGAAGCTTAGAGCGAGAACAAACAGTGTTGTTATCTCTGGGTTGTTGCCCGTGCCACGTGATAGCAAAGTGAGGAATAGGGAGAGAGAGGAGTTGAACACGTGGCTGCAGGGATGGTGCAGGAGGGAGGGTTTTGGTTTCCTGGATAATTGGGGCTCTTTCTGGGGTAGGTGGGACCTCTACAAACAGGATGGTCTTCACCTGAACCAGAGGGGTACCAATATCCTGGGGGGGAGATTTGCTAGTGCTCTTCGGGGGGGGGGGGGGGGTTAAACTAATTCAGCAGGGAAATGGGAACCTAAAATGTAGTTCCAGTGTACAGGATGTTGAGAGTAGTGAGGTCAGGGATAAGGTTACAAGGACGCAAGAGGGCACTGGCAAGCAAGAACCTGGTTTAAACTGTGTCTACTTCAACGCCAGGAGCATCCGGAATAAGGTGGGTGAGCTTGCAGCATGGGTTGGTACCTGGGATCTCGATGTAGTGGCCATTTCGGAGACATGGGTAGAGCAGGGGCAGGAATGGATGTTGCAGGTTCCGGGATTTAGATGTTTCAGTAAGAACAGAGAAGATGGTAAAAGAGGGGGGGGGGGGGGTGGCATTGTTTATCAAGGAGAGTATTACAGCGACAGAAAGGACATTTGAGGACTCGTCTACTGAGGTAGTATGGGCCGAGGTTAGAAACAGGAGAGGTGAGGTCACCCTGTTGGGAGTCTTTTATAGACCTCCAAATAGTTCCAGAGATGTAGAGGAAAGGATAGCGAAGATGATTCTCGACAGGGGCGAGAGTAACAGGGTAGTTGTTATGGGGGACTTTAACTTTCCAAATATCGACTGGAAATACTATAGTTCGAGTACTTTAGATGGGTCAGTTTTTGTCCAGTGTGTGCAGGATGGTTTTCTGACACAGTATGTAGACAGGCCAACCAGGGGCGATGCCACATTGGATTGGTACTGGGTAATGAACCCGGCCAGGTGTTAGATTTAGATGTAGGTGAGCACTTTGGTGATAGTGATCACAATTCGGTTAGGTTTACCTTAGCGATGGGCAGGGACAGGTATATACCGCAGGGCAAAAATTATAGCTGGGGGAAAGGAAATTATGATGCGATTAGGCAAGATTTAGGATGCGTAGGATGGGGAAAGAAACTGCAGGGGATGGGAACAATCGAAATGTGGAGCTTATTCAAGAAGCAGCTACTGCGTGTCCTTGATAAGTATGTACCTGTGAGGCAGGGAGGAAGTTGTCGAGCGAGGGAGCCGTGGTTTACTAAAGAAGTTGAAGCGCTTGTCAAGAGGAAGAAGAAGGCTTATGTTAGGATGAGACGTGAAGGCTCAGTTAGGGCGCTTGAGAGTTGCAAGCTAGCCAGGAAGGATCTAAAGGGAGAGCTAAGAAGAGCAAGGAGAGGACACGAGAAGTCATTGGCGGATAGGATCAGGGAAAACCCTAAGGCTTTCTATAGGTATATCAGGAATAAAAGAATGACTAGAGTTACAACAGGGCCAATCAAGGATAGTAGTGGGAAGTTGTGTGTGGAATCAGAGGAGATAGGGGAAGCGTTAAATGAATATTTTTCGTCAGTATTTACAGTAGAGAAAGAAAATGTTGTCGAGGAGAATACTGAGATTCAGGCTACTAGGCTAGCTGGGATTGAGGTTCACAAGAGGAGATGTTATCAATTTTGGAAAGTGTGAAAATAGATAAGTCCCCTGGGCCAGATGGGATTTATCCTAGGATTCTCTGGGAAGCTAGGGAGGAGATTGCAGAGCCTTTGTCCTTGATCTTTATGTCGTCATTGTCGACAGGAATAGTGCCGGAAGACTGGAGGATAGCAAATGTTGTCCCCTTGTTCAAGAAGGGGAGTAGAGACAGCCCTGGTAATTATAGACCTGTGAGCCTTACTTCGGTTGTGGGTAAAATGTTGGAAAGGGTTATGAGAGACAGGATTTATAATCATCTTGAAAAGAATAAGTTCATTAGCGATAGTCAGCACGGTTTTGTGACGGGTAGGTTGTGCCTCACAAACCTTATTGAGTTTTTCGAGAAGGTGACCAAACAGGTGGATGAGGGTAAAGCAGTGGATGTGGTGTATATGGATTTCATTAAGACATTTGATAAGGTTCCCCATGGTAGGCTATTGCAGAAAATACGGAAGTATGGGGTTGAAGGTGATTTAGAGCTTTGGATCAGAAATTGGCTAGCTGAAAGAAGACAGAGGGTGGTGGTTGATGGCAAATGTTCATCCTGGAGTTTAGTTACTAGTGGTGTACCGCAAGGATCTGTTTTGGGGCCACTGCTGTTTGTCATTTTTATAAATGACCTGGAAGAGGGTGTAGAAGGGTGGGTTAGTAAATTTGCGGATGACACTAAGGTCGGTGGAGTTGTGGATAGTGCCGAAGGATGTTGTGGGGTACAGAGGGACATAGATAGGCTGCAGAGCTGGGCTGAGAGATGGCAAATGGAGTTTAATGGGGAAAAGTGCGAGGTGATTCACTTTGGAAGGAGTAACAGGAATGCAGAGTACTGGGCTAATGGGAAGATTCTTGGTAGTGTAGATGAACAGAGAGATCTTGGTGTCCAGGTGCATAAATCCCTGAAGGTTGCTACCCAGGTTAATAGGGCTGTTAAGAAGGCATATGGTGTGTTAACTTTTATTAGTAGGGGTATCGAGTTTCGGAGCCACGAGGTCATGCTGCAGCTGTACAAAACTCTGGTGAGACCGCACCTGGAGTATTGCGTGCAGTTCTGGTCACCGCATTATAGGAAGGATGTGGAAGCTATGGAAAGGGTGCAGAGGAGATTTACTAGGATGTTGCCTGGTATGGAGGGAAGGTCTTACGAGGAAAAGCTGAGGGACTTGAGGTTGTTTTCGTTGGAGAGAAGGAGGAGGAGAGGTGACTTAATAGAGACATATAAGATAATCAGAGGGTTAGATAGGGTGGATAGTGAGAGTCTTTTTCCTCAGATGGTGATGGCAAACACGAGGGGACATAGCTTTAAGTTGAGGGGTGATAGATATAGGACAGATGTCAGAGGTAGTTTCTTTACTCAGAGAGTAGTAGGGGCGTGGAACGCCCTGCCTGCAGCAGTAGTAGACTCGCCAACTTTAAGGGCATTTAAGTGGTCATTGGATAGACATATGGATGAAAATGGAATAGTGTAGGTCAGATGGTTTCACAGGTCGGTGCAATATTGAGGGCCGAAGGGCCTGTACTGCGCTGTAATGTTCTAATTCTAATAAAGACGCCAACAACATGGGTTCAATCCCAATACTGGCTGTGGTAGTTCATGGAGGCCTACCTCCTCACCTTATCCCACGCCATAGGAGTGGTGACCTTCAATCTATACATCACCAACTGTCGTTCTGTAATGGAGAGAGATGTCTATGGTCCTCTGGGACTATGGCTAGAACAAGACCAGGAGGTCTCTTAACTCTGCAGCAACCCTACGTATATTAACATATAGTATACACCTCGCTTGACGTGCAATCATCGTATTTAACTTGTTCACAGTCCAAAGTAGATGAATGCTGGTATTTTTCTGCAATACTTGGATTTACTCATTTGCATACAGCGTTATGACGAGTTTAAAGTCACCATTAGTAGCAATGTCAACCATCTTTTACATAGTAAAGCCCCAACATTGTATTACTGCATTATTTTCTCACCCAACCATCCTTCCACGCATCAAAAAAAACCCTACTTTTAGAAACTAGGTTGGAGGTGTTATATTTAGAAAAATAGCAAATGCAATGGGGGGATATGGTGGCGTAGTGGTAATGTCACTGAACTAGTAATCCAGAGGCCCAGGCCAATGTCCTGGGGACATGGCAGCTGGTGGAATTTAAATTCAATTAATAAAAAAAAAATCTGGAATTGTAAGCTCGTCTGTTTCATGGCACTATTGCTGCCATCGATTGTTGTAAAATCCCATCTGGTTTGCTAGTGTCCTTTCGGGAAGGAAATCTGCTGTCCTTACCTACATGTGACTCCAGACCCGTGGCAATGTGGTTGACTCTTAACTGCCCTCTGGAATGGCCTAGCAAGCCACTCAGTTGTCAAGGGCAGTTAGGGCTTGCCAGCGATGCCCACATCCCATAAAAGAAGAAAAAAAATGGCAAAGCCAGTTATATTTGTGACTTGATGTGGGCCTTCCTGGATCCATAGATATCTAGGAGCAGTATGAACACATGAATTGTTAGAAGGTTGTGTTACTTGAGCAGAAAAATGCTTCGTTCGAGCATGAGCTAACCACACTGTGCACCAAATAGAAGGAAGATAATTTTGCTGAGCATAAGTTTCAAGAAGTGGTTTCGGGTAGAAAGGAATCTAGAACATGACAAATGGGTTATTGCTCAGAGTGATAGGTAGAGAGGAGCCGGGCGTCTCTATGAAGCTGAAACCGTCCAACTAATGTTCACTGTTACACATCTGATGAAGACATCATCAGAGATGAATAGGAGAATAAACATAAGTAAAGCTATAGCACTACAGAACAAGTGGTTATCCAGGGAACAAAAAGGACGAGGCGAATAGGCAGGTGGAAGTGTTTGGAAATTCAATTATTCGAGTGATAGCCTTTTAATAGCCATGACGAAGTCTCAAATGCCCTATTACTTCCTTGAGACCAGGTTAAAGGACATAACTGAGCAGGTGGAAAATCTTTTGGAAAGGGAGGGAAAGCAGCCAGAGCTGCTTGTGTAGTAATCAATGTTTTAGAAAAGAATAGTGTGAGGATCCTTTGGAGGCAGTTAAGAGGAGGTAGGGTCAAAGCTGAAGAGCAAGACCTGAAGGGGTGTTGTCAAAGGATTATTTCCATGTCAGGCATTGGACAGATGAGGCAAGATCAATTAAGCACATTCCTGTGTAGCTTGAGAGATGGTGCAGGAATGAGGATTTTAGATTCCTGGCACAATGGGGGCCTTAGTGGCGATGCAGATATGTGGTTCAAAGCTCATCTCAGGTCAAATATGGCACTGAGGTTGCAAACAGTCTGGTGCAGCCTCAGACAATTGCCGGGGAGGAATGGAATCGGCAAAGGAGCAGAGTTGAGGCTGGTGAGTCTAACATTAGTGGTTGGGAAACTATTGGAAAAAATTCTGCAGGGCAGGATTAATCTCCACTCAGAGAGACAGAGATTAATCAGGGATAGTCAGCATGGCTTTATCGGTGGGTGATCGTGTCTAACTAACTTGATTGAATTTTTTGAGGTGGTGACTATATGTGTAGATGAGGGTAAAGCAGCTGATGTAGTCTACATGGACTTCAGTAAGGCTTTTGATAAGGTCCTGCATGGGAGATTGGTTAAGAAGGTAAGAGCCCATGGGATCCAGGGCAATTTGGATCCAAAATTGACTTAGTGACAGGAGGCGGAGGGTAATGGTCGAGGGTTGTTTTTGTGAGTGGAAGCCTGTGACCAGTGGTGTACCACAGGGTTTGGTGCTGGGTCCCTTGCTGTTTGTAGTATACATTAATGATTTAGATGTGAATATAGGAGGTATGATCAGTCAGTTCGCAGATGACACGAAAATTGGTGGTGTCGTAAATGGTGAGGAGGAAAGCCTTAGATTACAGGATGATATAGATGGGTGGAGCAGTGGCAAATGGAATTTAATCCTGAGAAGTGTGAGGTAATGCATTTTGGAGGACTAACAAGGCAAGGGAATATACAATGGATGGTAGGATCCTAGGAAGTACAGAGGGTCAGAGGGACCTTGGTGTACTTGTCCATCGATCACTGAAGGCAGCAGCACAGGTAGATAAGATGGTTAGGAAGGTATATGCAATACTTGCCTTTATTAGCCGAGGCATAGAATATAAGAGCAGGGAGGTTATGATGGAGCTGTATAAAACGCTAGTTAGGCCACAGCTGGAGTATAGTGTACAGTTCTGGTCACCACACGATAGGAAGGATGTGATTGCACTGGAGAGGGTGCAGAGGAGATTCACCAGGATGTTGCCCGGGCTGGAGCGTTTCAGCTATGAAGAGGGACTGAAAAGGCTAGGGTTGTTTTCCTTAAAGCTGAGAAGGCTGAGGGAAGATATGATTGAGGTGTACAAAATTATGAGGGGCATTGATAGGTTAGATGGGAAGAAACTTTTTCCCTCAGCAGAGGGGTCAATAACCAGGGGGCATAGATTTAAGCAAAATACTGCGGATGCTGGAAATCAAATAAAAACAAGAAATGCTGGAACCACTCAGCAGGTCTGGCAGCATCTGTGGAAAACGAAAATCCCATCGGAGAGAAGAGCAGAACTTCTTCAAGGTAGGCATTCCTGGAAGAAAAGTGGCAGTGAATTAAACACTAAAATAAAAGCAAAATACTGCGGATGCTGGAAATCTGAAATAAAAACAAGAAATGCTGGAACCACTCAGCAGGTCTCGCAGCATCCGCAGATGCTGCCAGACCTGCTTAGTGGTTCCAGCATTTCTTGTTTTTATGGCATAGATTTAAGGTAAGGGGCAGGAGGTCTCGAGGGGATTTGGGGAAAAAAAATTTCACCCAAAGGGTGGTTGGAATCTGGAACGCACTGCCTGAAGTGGTGGTAGAGGTAGGAACCATCACAACATTTAAGAAGTATTTGGATGAGCACTTGAAATGCCATAGCATACAAGGCTACAGGCCAAATGCTGGAAAATGGGATTAGAATAGTTCGGTGCTTAATGGCTGGCACAGACACAATGGGAGGAAGGGTCTGTTTCTGTGCTGTATAACACTAAGATTCTGACTCTATGACTCTGCGATTTTGTGGCGGGGACCTAAGATAATGGCTTCAATCTTAGCAGTATTTAATTGGAGGAAATTTCTGCTCATCCAGTGCTGGTTGTCAGATAAACAATCTTAAATCATTTAGAGATAGTGGTCGAGAAAGGTGGTGGTGAGGTCGAGCTGGGTGCTGTCAGCATACCTTTGGAAACAGATGTGTTTTTGGATGGTGTCACCGAGGGGCAGCACCCAGGAGAGCATCAAGGATGGATCCTCGGGGGACGCCAGAGATAACTGTGCAGGAATGGAAATGGAAGCCGTTGATAGTGATTCTCTGGCTACAATTAGGTACATAAGAATGGAACCATGTGAGTGCAGTCCCACCTAGCTGGACGACAGTGGAAAGGCATTGGAGAAAAATGGTGTGATGAATTGTGTCAAAGGCTGCAAACAGGTCGAGAATGACCAGGAAAGATAGTTTTCCTTTTTCACAGTCACACAGCCTGTCATTTGTTACTTTGATGGCCATTTTGGTACTGTGGCAGAGGCAGAAACCTGACTGGCTACCTCCAAACGTTGAGTTCCAGAAAAAATGGACACAAATTTGGAAGATGACAACACATTCAAGAATTTTGGAGAGGACAGGGTGGTTGGATTTTGAGGGTTGAAGACAGCACAATCGAAAGAGAGAGGGACAGAACTTGAGGAGAGAGAATCATTAACAATGTCAGCTAACATGGCAGCCAGGAAGGGAAGTTGGGTGGTCAGCAGTTTAGTGGGAGTGCCAAAAGAGGAGGAGGTGGGTCTCGTGGACAAGCTGGGCTTGGAGAGGGCATGAGGGGAGTTGGGAACGAAAGGAAAACCATCAGCATAGTGTTTGCAGGCTATATTTGTTTTTAAAAATAGTACACTAGCCCAGGGGTATAATCTATGAATCCAGATAGATCATTTTAAAATGGTACTTGACTGTGGCAAGACCACTTCTGAGTAATGTGTACAGTTTTAATCAGCCCACTGCAAAAAGGATTTTCATTCATTGGGGTGCAAAGAAAGGCTACATGGTTGATCTCAGAGCTTAAGGAAATTACATTTGAGGAAAGATTTTGTTTTGTTGTTTTTCTCTGAAGAGCAAACTATGAGAAGATACGATAGAAGTGTTCAAAATTATCAAAGGTTTGAACTACTTCAATCCAAGTAAACTTTCTTCTTTGTATTTAAGCACAAGGGATCATATTTACAAATTAAGGACAGCAAAAGAAAATAGGAAATGTAAGATTTCTTTTAATGAAAAGGGTGCCAAGTATATGGAACAGATTTCTGACACGGATGGTAGGGCAAGAAACCCTATGGTTTTCGAGAAAGAGCTCTTCACGGATCTGTGAACATGTGAGATGCAGGGTTATTAGAAATGTACTGAGAGAATTCTGTGTATAGGTGGGCCCAATGAGCCCTCTTGCTTGAACATTTTTTATGTTACTATCACTCCTTCTCTAAGAAAATGTTCCCATCACTTCAATATCATCCAAGATGCACAAGGAAATCCCAATCTCCTTTTCGCCACCACAATTTCCTCCTGGTTTCTGTCATCCAGGCCTCTGATGTGAAGAGCTCATAGACTTCGTTTCAAAATTGAGGCTGTTCACTTTGTTGTGAAGGCCTTTACGTTCTACAGCCCTCATCACACCTCATTTCTTCTATGAAGCCCACCACATGCTCCCTCAACCTCCTTCCAACCCAGTCTCTGAACTCTCAACTTCCTTTGTCTGCTTTGTGCTCACTGACATTGCCATCTTCTCCCTTTCAATCTTTGTTCCCAAACCTTTTAAAGTGAGCAGAATCAACTTTCCATAAACAGCTCACCTTCAACCCCTCTAACTTCACATACTGCCTCCAGTTTCTCTGTTCTCTTTAAGATGCCTGAATACATTGTTGCCACTTAAATATATGCTGACCTCCCCCATGACATCATGTTCAGGACCTCTCAATCTGGCGTCCGACTAGAGTATAACCAGGTTTCCACGATTTCAAATCACCTGTGACTACAACTATGGCTTGCTAATCCTTCTAGATCGCTCTCTATCACCATCAACAATGCTGACGATTCCATTCTCCTCTTTTCTTCATAGTCCATCTCTGTAACACCACTTGATCCAATAAAATCCCTATATTATTTGTAACTGTTTCTTTGCCTAAGCGCACAGGCATTTTGAAATGGTCAACCCCACCTCTTGCAAACTTCAATTCATCGAGAACTCCACAAGCTGAGTCCTTGTGCCCCATAAATACAGCAAATGCAATCCTCCCATCCCAACTTATTCCACTAATATCCTGTGCCTTAGGAAATTGGTTACCAAAGATCCTTATTCTCGCTTTCAAGACCCTCCACATCTTTACCCCATGCAAATTCAGTACTGCTGATCGGTTCCCAGTTTCCCCTTCCCTATGTACAAAATGGGCACTGCATGCATGCATCAAAGTACTGCTTGGTAAGGAACCTAACAGGAGTTTGCTGTCATGAATTTCTAGTTGGTTGTGAGAATTTCAACTAGATCTAAAGTAGGGAAGGACACTACTAGCACCCAGTTGTAAACAACTTGAGAGTTCCTTCCTGGTTAATAGATCAATATGTTATATGCTGATTGTGTGACAATAGTGGCATCTTTCAGGGGTATCAGATGCAAGACCATGAATTTTTTGTTGGGGAATAACTTCTCCAAAATGTTGCCTGTTATCAGATGGATAGATTTAGTCTGACAATTTTGAGTTTTTATAACTCTGTCCTCTCCCAACTGTTTAACAGCAGTTTCTGTAAGTGGATCTTATCTCTTGCAATCCAGAAGCTGTACCTTTCCTAAACTTCATCCTTGCAGAGTTACACAGACTGGGGAATGAACAGTTACTTCGTTTGGAGTAATCCGTTAACTGGATTTAATATAGTTTTGCGCTACACAACCAAACTTTCTTTTAAATGGTGACTGTTACAAAATAAATCATAGAACAGGTACAGCACAAGGGGACCGTCTTGTCCGCGCTGGCTCTGTGTAAGAGCAAATCAGCGAGTCCCACTCCCCTCCCTTTTTCCCTGCAATTTTTTTCTCTTCAGATAATTATCCAATTCCCTTTTGAAAGCCATGATTGAATCTGCCTTCACCACACTCAGGCAGTGCATTCCAAATCCTAACCACACACTGCCAAAAAACGTTTTTCCTCCTGCCGCCTTTGGTTCTTTTGCCATTTTGCCATTCACCTTAAATCTGTGACCTCTGGTTCTCGACCCTTCTGCCAATGGGAACATTTTTTCCTTAACTGTTCTGTCCAGACCCCTCATGACTTTGAATACCTCTATCAAATCCCCCCCTCAATCTTCTCAAAGGAGAACAACCCCAACTTCTCCAGTCCACGTAACTGAAGTCCCTCCTCCCTGGAACCATTTTCGCAAATCTTTTCTGCACCCTCTCTAATGCTTTCACATCCTTCCTAAAGTGTGGTCCCAGAATTGGACACACTATTCAAGTTGAGAGAAATAAATGTTAACATAAATTGCTTTACAAACAAGATATTTTAACTAAATAAAATTGATTAATTATATATTTATTTTTATCTAGAATGAGGCACTTGCCATTTATTAGAACAGCTTGAGATTGAATTTAAGCATCATTAATTCGATGACCAAATATCTCTCTCCAAATTCCACCTATTCTTGTCTTCTCTTGAATCTTCATTTACACTTGGACTTTGTTTCTTAGCTATCTTGTACAGCTTTTTGAAAGCAGTTTGATACTGTCAAACTGTTTTAAATCCTTGAATCTTGGACAAAATTAATGATATTTTGTACACATTTGCAATTGTTTTTTTTAGAAGTTACAATTCCTATAATATTTATTTTTTTATTTAGAGATACAGCACTGAAACCGGCCCTTTGGCCTACCGAGTCTGTGCCGACCAACAACCACCCATTTATACTAACCCTACAGTAATCCCATATTCCCTATCACCTGCCTACACTAGGGGCAATTTACAATGGCCAATTTACCTATCAACCTGCAAGTCTTTGGCTGTGGAAGGAAACCGGAGCACCCGGCGAAAACCCATGCAGTCACAGGGAGAACTTGCAAACTCCGCACAGGCAGTACCCAGAATCGAACCCAGGTCCCTGGAGCTGTGAGGCTGCAGTGCTAACCACTGCGCCAATGATCTACTAATTATGAATACATTGGAATTGAAATAAATGAGCACTGCTACTACATAAATCAAGGAAATGGACCAACCTGAAATTTGAAGTAAATGAAACTAACAAGTCAAACATCTTTGCATTGGCTCTAAATAGAAAAGCAGATTATCTCTTGGCTTTACCTTACAGCTTCCACCACTCTGTTCTGCCACATAAAACAAATAGCTGGCACAGCAGCTTTTTTTAATGCACTCTACATTGTTCTCGTCTGAGTGACAGAAAACCTCTGAGCAATATTTAAGGATTGTTCAGTGGGGTCTGTATTTATTTCTCTTTCTTCATGCACACCCTCCTCAATTATCTGCTCTTTTCCTTTCTTAGAGTGGATTCATGCTGGCCACAGTTCCAATCCTGTTCCAATATGTTGCCAGTGGCTGTTGGAGAAGTGAACTCTGCTCACCATCATCTGGGGTGTTATCCACCATTCCCATGTGTTTTCTGGTTGGGATCACTGGATAGTGATTGGGTGGGAAATCATGTTAATATTTTTGTTTTCTCCCTTGATGAAATTTTAGTGGTGCATTGTTATTCTGGTTCAAATTTATTAATTTGTCCGAATGAGGGAATGAATTAGTAACCTTACTGGGATATGTGGCTTAGTAGCGTACCACAATGGTGTGTTTTGCTACTCGGTCACTGCAACAACCAAATGTGCTTTTGTTGAAATGGGAAATTTTAGCATGTGATGGCTTGCTGCTTAGCAAAACTCCATAGCTTTATTAAGCATCATTGCTTTATCATTTCCATCTATCATTAATTGGATATATAGATGTTTGTTTTAGACTGAAAGTCCCTCTTTCCCTGGAGATATTACGGAGCCAGTCTCCTGCAGTATATGGGGTGTACTGGAATGAAGGAGCAAGTTGGATAGTATGTTCTTTAAATAGAAGCACCAACACTACGCCTGCAGTTTCATTGTTGATGTATGTGTTATTGTTTATCTCTTCGGTGCTGGTGGTTTGTACATGCACGAAAAGAACTTGAGTCGCTGATGCACCTTTTACCTAATGGAAAGGGAGAGCCACGTGGGTGACTACATGAATTTGCTGATGTCTTACTGACAGTGTCTCTTGTACTTCACTCAGAAATTTTTCTTACCATTTGGCTTTATTAGTACAGCTCTAAGAATTGAAATATCGGTAGGATATCTCATCGCAATGATGCTAAACAGCAAGTAAGTTAAAATTAGAATAAAAAGATAGGGCAGCATGGTAGCCATTTGTTGAAGAATCTGTGTAGGCTCTTGCATAGCACATCCCACAGACTCAGTGTAGCTTCTTGGTAATTTACCAGAAGCTATATCTGATTGTAAAGATGCAGAGACACAGTTTCTTCTCTGTTCTTTTTTAGACAGTGTGGAAACTTGCAACTTTCCTTCACGAGTAAACCCAGTCAATGTCAAATGAGCAGCTTGAAAGTTGATCTACTTGAGAATGATGCTAGTAGCTACTGTGCAGTATCAATACTGTATTGTGGGGAAAATGTAGGTTTTAAATCAAGGGAACACTTTGAGGAGAAAAGCAAGCCATTCTAAATGTTAAGTCAAAGAATTAACATAATTACTAAGTGAAAAAGTAGTTCACTCTGTGGACTTGTTTTATTCTGGGTTTGTAAGTCAACAATAGAACACAACAGTTTAACAGAGTAGCATTTGAACAAATTCAATAGTTTTTCTTAAATAAAACTTGATAGTACCGTTTGCTGTTCCCATAACATTGGTCCACTTCTGCTACAACTGTTCAGTGTGTAACTATCCCTATATCATCCATCAATGCAGCTCTGTAGTTGTGCAACAAGAAGCATGGATGAGTGGGCAATTTCCATTATTTTTGGGGAAGAGAAGCTTTGCTTCCACTTGCTGTTTCATCCAGTGATGTGATCAAGGCCAAAGTCCTCCAATGCATCCCAGCAACCAGTTACTGAGAGTTATTGTTCTGCCGCTACTTGGGCCTTCCTAGCAATGTCTTGGGTAAAATTGGGAGCTTGTGTAGGTGCATACATCACAACAGGCAGTTGCTCGAATGTGCTACACTTAAATTTTAGTATAGTATAAAGTATAGGTTTAGACTTTGACATTGGTGGGGCAGATGTACTGAAGGGAGGTGAACGTGGGACCAAGAAAGAGAGAAAATACTAAAATTTGCCAAAATATGACCCCTTTAGTGCAGGAAAATGTTCAAACACGTTTTACATCTGAGGGATAAAATAGAGTGTGGATCGAAAGAAGGATATATTTGGATTAGTGACCAAAAGCATGGTCAAAGAATTAGGCTTTAAGGAAGAGAGGGAGGTTGTTCGGTAGAGGGGTTCTGGGAGGGATTTCTAGAGTGTGGGGATTGAGGTGGCTGAAGACACAGGCACCAATAGTGGGGGGAAAAAAGAGGAGGGAATGCATAAGAGGCAGGGGCCAGAGGAAATGGAGTGTTGTTTGAGGAAGTTGCTACACTAGTGGAGCTTAACAGTGGGGAAGAGTGAGGCAATTAAGGGGATTTCAATGCAAGCAAAGGGGAAGCGTTTAAGTGAGCGCCGTTCAATATAAATTGAATAGATCTTGCATTAAACTTACATATTTTGATGTGGTAAGAAAAATATTAAATATGCTTTCTTCCCCATAGGTATCCTTATTGATGGCAACTAATTAGTCTGTTTATCTTTTTTTGCATGCAAACCCTTGTGTTGGAACTCTCAATAGAGAGTAAGTCTGTTCAGTATTTGTTGGAAGCCTAACCTTTGCATGACAAAAATTAACCTTTTGCACGCTGCTGATGGCAATTTTTTCTCCAAGAAGCTTTCGTAGTTTATTCAACAATTGTTGCATAAATGTGAAGCAGTAGTTAATTTTATTCTGAAATAGTGTGCAATATGATCGACTAATGAACTGGCATTGCTTGTCAAGTGCTTTACCTACATTGTCTTTGTAATATGCTTGGCACAGCACTAGTGTACTTGCTATTTAACTGGATATTAATATGTGCTTGCAATGTATAAAATTGCAGAAGAAGCTTGAGGTCTAAAAAGGGTCCATCTCTGTCCCACCCTCCCGAAGCATGTTTAGTCTTTGTGGGCATTGTCATACCCATTGAGACAAATTATACATCATACCTTTTAAGCAGGTTCTTTAGAACTTCAGACAACCAGCCTTTTAGAGTGGATCCAATCAATCATACATTTAACCTAGTTTACTTGAATTATTTACTTACAGGTTGTTGTGTTTGCTACCATATGTTAAATTTGAAACTTGATAAAACCCATACAGCAAATGTAACAGGACTCATTTATTCAACAATAATTGATTATTTTCCAATCTGTCATTTATTCAGAAGTATAAGTTATCTAACTAAGAAGTTAATTCACACCATTAAAATTCATTCAATCATTATATTCAATACAGTCATACGATGAGAAGTAACCTCAATGATAAACCATCTTTGTTGTTACCTTTGAAATCAGAAAGGTGCTTGCATGTAAACATTTTTTTAAAATTGATGGCATCAATAGATGAGAAGTGTTTAAGTAAGTTCCTTTACTTCCATCTATGGAAGTACATTCCTGGTCAGTTTCAAGACCCACAGAGTTTCGGAACCAGAAATTGTCTTGCATTCAGTCAGTGGTAAAATTTACAATTGTTTTATGAATTTAATGGTAAATATTTTCCATAGAAAATACCTGTACCTGCCACTTCCTTAAGCCTGGAGTATTTTGGCTTTAAATTTATCATGAAGCAGGCTGAGATCTTTGGTAACAGATGGAGTATTTCAGTTCAATCAGTCATAATTTCTGTCATTGGAGTGAAAGCAAAGCACGACCTAATTTTCTCAAGGGTACATACCTTGGTCATTTAAATGACAGCTTGAGGGTTAACAGTTTCTGTCTATTGTATGACCTTAATTTTCCAATAAAAGAATTTTCTTAGTGTGCCATCAAACAACAGGGAAAATCATGACAGCTTGGTCCTTTTGACTATGTTTCTGATGTTTTTGACATTGGGGTGACATTCACGTGGTATTTCTGTTCTATGCAATATAAAAAGCCATTAGCAGTGTGCCATCTACACATTGGGCTAAAGGTAGCCTTATGTATGAACTGTGCCCAAGCAAGACCTCTACCAGCTGCTGTGCAATTCTTTTTCAATTCATCCATGGAGAGCTTCTGGCAGTTTTACTTGATTGGAAAAATTCTAATGTAAAATTATGTGATGAATTGTTTCTTGTCCAGGGAATTTTTTTTAAAAAGCTTTCGGTGAAAAGCATCTTAAAAATAATCAACTGGAATCAAATGTTGTTTGAAATTCACTCTTAATTCAAATTTAGCAGCTCGGATGGGCATTGTTAGCAAATTTCTTGTGGTTATAGTCTCAACAAGGAGGTGTAATTTTCCTGTTTCTATCTTGTATCCTAAATTATTTTGTCAATTTCACACCATAATTACCATTTCATCTCATTCATAGGCCTTGGGGGAACTTTACTGTCCAATACAAATAGATAGAAAACATAGATTAAACATCCATACCTGGTCAAAGTTATTATCGCATTGTGTTTGTTTATTTTAGAGGACCTGAGTCCATTTTAACATTTTAAAATTATCCCAAATCCAAAGAATATTGTTGGACTGACGTGACTTGGCAATGTTCAATTTTATTTCTCCAAAACCTTCTTCCTCGACACACATCATTTGGCAGGAATCACCTAGATGGCACTCCTCTGTTTTCTTTTAATTGAAAATGTAAGTATCCCTAAACTTCAGGTAAATTTTTCCTTCTCAAATACTTAAAATAGCAACTCGTCAATTTATCTTTTTATTTCCAATTTCCAAAATAAATCATGCCCAGACTTGGTGGTTTTGTTTTAGAGACAAAAGTGCTTGCAATTAGGTTTTAGGATCTAACTCTCGGATCTCCCCCACTTGAACGCTCTGTCTCAGAAGGTAACAATGACCCTGAATGGTTTAAGGCCAAGCCTTTGACAGGCAAAATCTTAACTTCAATTGCTTCCACACTGTGACCTTTGATGCCAAGGTTTGCAGGTAAAGTATCAAATTCTTAAAACTACTAGATCTCTTGCTGCAGCATCAACATCCATGCAGTTCAGAAAACCATGGCCCCCTGTTTCTAAGAAAAGTGAAACAGAGATTCCACTGTGACTCTTATTAAGAGCCCATAGGGTTTGCTTGTGAATTCATAATTTCAATCTGTCACTGTGGAGGAAATGCCCACTCAAATTAAGTTTAAAATTTAATAACACCCTATCTATATTTAATACAGAATTTGTTTTGTGGTGAATTAACAACAGCTGTCAGCAGAAAAAATTTACTTCTTCGTATTTCAATGCGCCACTTCATGTAAATTTTTTTAAAACTTGGCTGATGGAAAGAGAACCAAATTCCATTTTACTTGTTCTCTTTAATCTTTTTAACTACGAAACCTCCTTAGGAATTAACTATTTGGTTAGTAAGTAGAATCCAATTACAAGATGTATCCCGATTGTTGCAATAGAAATAGAAATTTCCACTTAAATAATTAAATATTCAGAAAAATTTAAAACTGCCAATTTTTATATGTGATAGTCTCATATGCAGAATTAGAGATCTCCATGTAATTTTCAATAACCAGAATTTCACTGTGACTACAACGAAAGTTAGTTTTTCACAATTCAATTGGTTAGTTAACAATACTCAATAGTTCCAACTTAATTTGGGCCAATACTTTCTTAACACAGTGCAGATCAGATAATTTTATCAGAACACTAATAAAAGCATTAAAGACATTGTTCTTCAGGCGCCTTATGCAGTGACTGCAAAAAATACTGAATATAACTGAAGAAAAAATTAGAGTACAAAATTAAACTAAATCTTTATAACCTTCTGAGAAGTTTTAAAAGAGGACGGAGCTGGACCAGCAGCACTGAAACATTCACACAGGCTTTTTAAACAGAGTATGCTGAAAAAAGAATTCCAGTGACATCTGACAGTAGAAAAGGGACAGAATTTTTCCCTTTTTCCTTCTTATTCCACCTTATTTGGTGCCTTTTCTCTGAAACTAATTTACTGTTCCTCATGATTACTACTTAGCCACATTTGGAAAAACAGGCAATTGTAGCCAAGACGTACTGGTTACCTTTCTAAGTCCTTTGAAATGGGTCAATGTAATCAATCTACGAATTTCACCATGTGTCATGGATGCTGGAACATGGCTAGAGGGCATTTTAACTCAAAGCCCGGGATCATACTGGGTATATGTGAGGCAGTTATTAATAATGGCATTCACATTCTGATCCATACAAGATCACCACATCTGTTGCACCAGCCTTTGCACTAGACTGTCACCCCTTTGGTGGCCCCCAGGGGTGTGGGCTGAACGAACCATCTCAGTACAAATTGACTGCGGGGCTACCCATTTACCCTGATAAAATTACAACTTATCCTGTTCTTTTCTGTTAAAGGCATCTTTGGGCCATGAGCCTTTACTTTTCATTGCCGCCTAGAATGATTTAATCCAAGGGTCCTCACCCAGTACCTCTATATGATCTAATGTGGTTGTTTTACTTTGAAATGTATTTATCTGGCCATGCAGTGCTACAGGTGGTTCTCACACTCTTAGGGCAACCTTAATCTTCATGGCGAGTTGATCTGCCTTACTGTTCTCACTGGTCCAGGGAAACTTCAGAAGCAGATCTCCGAGATGTAGGAACCAAATTAAGAAAATAGTACTTTGTAAACGTTCAAATTGACATGTAAGACAGCACATCTTTAATTTAAACTGTATAAAGCAATCATAATTTTCAGCTGTACTCCAGTTAAAATAAAGACTTCTGAAAAGTACAAATTGATCTCTCAACAGACACCATAGAAATTGTAACTTGTAATTCTTCAAGGCTGACTTTTATCTTTCTATTTAAATAAACTCCATCTACTTTTCACAGTTGCGTAAGTGTCTTTAGCTTCAAACGTAATCACAAACTTTTCCCCAATTCTGAGTGCACAATCTTAAATTGAAATGGACATACTCGACAACCATATTCACACTTTGATGCGCCATAAAAATTATGCTCCCGGTAATGTGTTATGAACACAAAAAGTGCCAAAATTTTATCTGATATTCCCAGGTTGCAAGTCCAAGGAATATTCAGTTTAAATCAGTTCAAAACCAAAAACCCAAAGTATCCCAAAAATTTGCACCGTTTACATAGATAGAGAAAACAATTAACAGACTTAAAACAGCATATGCTTATAGAAAACCATTGATTAAAATGCTTAGAATACTTGCAAAATCAGAGGCAAGGTTTGTAGATGTTAAACAGCTTATAGTACTGTTAAACATTTGAAGTTCAGCAAACTTGCACATGTTCTTCATACTTTCACCACAGGGATGCCGAGAGAATCCCACATACTGTCTGCTGTGTAATCTTTTTTAACCACTCATACAGGTCTCATCACCGTCTGAGGAGTTTGATGTATGTCAGGAGGTCCTGGTTCTGAACCCTGGTCCTTTTGCTCCCTGTATCGATCATACTCGTACTAGTGAACAGCCTCCGCTATCTTGTGGGTAAATGAGTTTGGTGGTAATGGCATGCAACATTTCTTCCCTTTGTTTCAAATTTTCCTTCAGCTCCTGTATTGTTTTTTGAGGGCCTGACTGAGGCACTGGTTAACTCCACTACCTTCTGTTATCACATTTTATTTAAAGCCTCCTGCTCTTGCTTGGCTTTACATGTTCCTAATTTTCTGGATTTCCTTGTGACTTTGGCTTGAAGATAATCTACTGATATGGCTTTATAAATCCAGCTGCATTTTCAAATATTTTGAAGCAGTCGCTCTGTTTGTTTGTTTTGGTCTTCTTGGGTTTTCAAACTTTCAATGCAATCTCTATCTGCTTCTAATTGTTCCACTAGTTTTATAATTTGCTGTTCTTGCCAAGGCGCAACCACAGCTTTCCAGTTTTCCTATTTTAAACACTTCTCTTTCGGCAGTGTTTTAATCAACTCCCCTAGCTGTTCTATGTTTTCTGTTTTTTCAATCAAAGATGCATGACCCTAATGATTTTCCACATATGTGAAGATTTTAGAACATAACTTCTCTGGTGCAAGTCTTTCTTATTTCTTTTACAGATGGTAGCCAACCACATCAGTAAATCAGTCACAACCAAAATATCCCTCACTAATTTATGTTTACTTTTGGGGTCGACTGCTGTTTATAACATAGCCAACCAAAAAGTTCTCGAATTACTTTGCCAATCAAGAATCATAAAACGGTTACAGCACAGAAAGTGGCCATTCAGCCGTCATGTCCATGCTGGTTCTCTGCCAGAGCAACTCAGCTAGTCCCACTCCCCTGCCTTTTCCCCATAGCTTGCAAATCTTTTTCTCGAGATATTTATCCAATTCCCTTTTGAAAGCCATGTTTGAATCTGCCTCCACCACACCCTCAGGCAGTGCATTCCAGATCCTAACCACTCACTGCCTAAAACGTTTTTCCTCATGTTGCCTCTTGTTCTTTTGCCAATCACTTTAAATCGGCATCCTCTGGTTCTCAACCCTTCTGGCAATGGGAACAGTTTCTCCCTATCTACTCTATTCAGACCCATCATGATTTTGAATAGCTCTATCAAATTTCCTCTCAATCTTCCCTAAGGGGAACAGTAACAGCTTCCAATGTCTATCCACGTAATTGAAGTCTCTCATCCCCAGAACCATCCTCTTAAATATTTTCTGCACTCCCTCTAATGCCTTCACATCCTTCCTAAAGTGTAGTGCCCACTCAAATTTTATAAAGTTTAAACATTGCTTCCTTCCTTTTGTACTCTATGCCTCCTCCCAGGATCCTGTATGCCTTATTAACTGCTTTCTCAACCTGCGCTACCAGCTTCAACAATTTGTGCACATATAACCCCAAGTCCCTCTGCTCCTGCACTCCCTTTAGAATTGCCTTTCCTCATTCCTCCTACCAAAATGAATTATTTTACACTTCTCTGCATTAATTTTCATCTGCCACGTGTTCACCCATTCCACCACTCTTGAAATCTATCACTATTCTCCTCACAGTTCACAATACTTCCAAGTTTTGGGTCATCTGCATCTTTTGAAATTATGCCCTGCACACCCAAGTCTAGGTCAGTAATATAGATCAAGAAAAGCTGTGGGCCTAATACCGATCCCTGGGGAGCCCCATTTTATACCTTCTTACAGATCAAAAAATCATTCACCGCTATTCTTGGATTCCTGTCATTCAGTCAATTTTGTATCCATGCTGCCACTGTCCCCGTTATCCCATGGGCTTCAACTTTGCTGACAAGCCTGCCAAATGGCACTTTGTCAAATACCTTTTGGAAGTTCATGTATACCACATTGTTACAACCGACTGCTCAAGACAAAGCCCCCAATCAAAATATATGATTCTGATTGTGTTGGGAGAAACGCACTGTTGATTCAGTACCATCCCTCCGCAGATTGCCTAACATATCATTTTAAACTTTCCAAATTAAAGAAAGACCCAGCCAAATTGTACCATCTATTAACCCCCAAATGAGGCTAACCAAACTAAGTGTTTTTAGATCAATAAATTAACTGTTTAATTAAAAAAACTAAATTCTTAAACACTACGAAGATATTTAACATTTAAAATAGAAAAAAATTAGTGTCTTTGCATATTTACGTTACTGCCAAAGTGAAATCTTCCAATGTGGAAAAGTCCAAGGTTGCTTGAAGTTCTCACAACCATCTGATTGGAGGGGGGGCGGTGGAAAAAAGGTTCTTCAACAGTAGAACAATCCATAGTAGAAACAATAAATGGTGGAAATACTCAGCAGGTCTGACAGCATCTGTGGAGAGAGAAGCAGAGTTAACGTTTCAGGTCAGTGACCCTTCATCAGAACTGACAAATATTAGAAATGTAAAAGGTTTAAAGCAAATAAAGCGGGGTGAGACAAAAGATAACAAAAGAGAAGGACAAGGTCACAGAGAATAACTGACCAGAGGGTCATGGAACAAAGGCAAAAGGTATGTTAATGGTGTGGTGAAAGACAAAGCATTAGTACAGAGAGGGTATCAATTGACAGAAAAATGAACAGTCCAGGCCCCAAGCAAAAACATGAAAAAAAAGTGGGCAGGCACAGTAGAAACAAACTAAAATAAAATAAACAAATAAAAAAGAAAAAATAACTAAAAATAAAAAGGAGGGCCCGTCCTGCTCTGAAATTGTTGAACTCCATCTTCAGTCCAGCAGGCTATAGCGTGCCTAATCAGTAAATGAGGTGCTGTTCCTCGAGCTTGCGTTGATGTTCATTGGAATACTGCAGCAATTCCAGGACAGAGATGTGGGCATCAGAGTTGGGGGGGGGGGGGGGGGGGGGGGGGGGGTGTTGAAATAGCCAGCAACAGGAAGCTCGGGGCCATCCTTTCGGACAGAGCGATGGTGTTCCGCAAAGCGCTCACCCAGTCTGCATTTGATCTCCCCAGTGTAGAGGAGACCACATTGTGAGCAGCAAATACAGTATACTACATTGAAAGAAGTACAAGTAAATCACTGCTTCACCTGTAAAGAGTGTTTGGGGCCTTGGATAGTGAGGAGAGAGAAGGTAAAAGTATTACACCTCCTGCGATTACAGGGAAAGGTTGCCCTGGGAAGGGGACGAGGTGGTGCAGGTAATGGAGGAGTGGAACAGGGTGTCGTGGAGGTAACGATCCCTTTGGAATGCTGACAGGGGAAGGGAGGGGGAGATGCGTTTGGTAGTGGCGGAAATGGCGGAGGATGATCCTTTGGATGTGGAGGCTGGTGGGGTGGAAAGTGAGGACAAGGGGAACCCTGTCGCAGTTCTGGGAGGAGGGGATGGGGTGAGAGTAGAGGTGCGGGAAATGGGCCAGACAAGTTTGAGGGCCCTGTCAACCACAGTGGGGGGGAATCCTCGGTGGAGGAAAAAGCAAGACATATCAGAAGCGCTGTCGTGGAAGGTAGCATCATCAGAGCAGATGAGTCGGAGATGGAGAAGCTGGGAAAATGGAATGGAGTCCTTAAAGGAGGCAGGGTGTGAAAAAGTGTAGTCGAGGCAGCTGTAGGAGTCAGTGGGCTTATAATGAATATTAGTAGACAGCCTATCCCCAGAGATGGAGACAGAGAAGTCGAGGAAGGGAAGTGTTGGAGATGGACCAAGTGAAGGTGAGAGAAGGGTGGAAATTAGAAGCAAAGGTGATAAAGCTTTCTAGTTCCGGGCGGGAGCAGGAAACGGCACCGATACAATCATCAATGTACCGGAAAAACAGTTGGAGGAGGGGGCCTTAGTATGACTGGAACAAGGAATGTTCGACATACCCCACAAAAAGACAGGCATAACTAGGACCTATGCGGGTACCCATAGCAACACCTTTTACTTGAAGGAAGACAAGGGTGGTGCTGTTGTTGTCTGACATACCGACCTCTACCTTGCAGAGGCTCAGCGCCAGCTCTCAGACACTTCTTCCTACTTCCCCCAGACCATGACCCCACCACCGAACATCAAGCTACTGTCCATAGAACTGTCACTGACCTCATCTCCTCTGCAGATCTTCACTCTACACCTTCCCCTGCAATCGCAGGCGGTGTAATACCTGCCCATTTACCTCCTCTCTGCTCACTATCCAAGGCCCCAAACACTCCTTTCAGGTGAAGCAGTGATTTACTTGTACTTCTTTCAATGTAGTATACTGTATTTGCTGTTCACAATGTGGTCTCCTCTACATTGGAGAGACCAAACGCAGATTGGGTGACTGCTTTGCGGAATACCTCCGCTCAGTCCGAAAGTATGGCCCCGAGCTTTCGGTTGCTGGCCATTTCAACACACCCCCCTGCTCTCATGCCCACTTCTCTGTTCTGGGATTGCTACAGTTTTGCAGCGAACATCAATGCAAGCTCGAGGAACATTTACCGTTTAGGTATGCAACAGCCTGCTGGACTGAACATTGAGTTCAATAATTTCAGAGCATGACGGGCCCCCCTTTTATTTTTATTTTAGTTATTTTTTATTATATTTTAGTTTAGTTTGTTTCTACTGTGCCTACCCACTGTTTTTTTTTCATGTTTGTGCTTGAGGCCAGGGCTGTTCATTTTTCTGTCAATTGACACCCTCTCTGTACTAACACTTTGTCTTTCACCACACCATTAACATACCGTTTGTCTTTGCTCCATGATCCTCTGGTCAGTTATTCTCTGTGACCTTGTCCTTTCAGCACCTTCTCTTCTGTATCTCTTGCCCCACCCTCACTTTACTTGCTTAAAACCTTTTACATTTCTAATATTTGTCAGTTCTGATGCAGGGTCACTGACCTGAAATGTTAACTCCTCTTCTCTCTCCACAGATGCTGCCAGACCTGCTGAGTATTTCCAGCATTTCTTGTTTTTATTTCAGATTTCCAGCATCTGCAGTATTTTGCTTATATTTTAGAACAATCCATAGTCTAGTTCAGCAGTGTTGAATTGATGCTCTTCTTTTCCAGCGATGAATTTCAGCAATTACAGTTCAGTAGTTTAAGGAATTTGGTTATTTTCTTTTAAGAAATTAATCTGGCTTGACATCAGCATTCTGAGAGTATAATAGGGTTTAAATAAACCAAGAGCTCTCATTTCCTTCAGTATATGCTGGTCTAGCCATCTGTGTGTGTCTGTTAACTGTGTCTCAAAAGCCAGTTTTTCAACTAATTTCAAATGTCAATCAGCAACATTGTTAATCGTGTCCTTAGTCCTGAGTGGCTGTATCCTATGGCAACGTGAATGCATATTTGAAGCTGGCTGTATCCTACGGCAATGAGAATGCATCCTTTGACTCAGTACCTGGAGCTTGCTGCCTTAAAGCAGTACTGATCCCATTACAGCCTTAAAGGCACACTGCATACTTCCCGGGAAAAAAACCGACAGGATCAGAACGTCAACCATGTTACCCTCATCAATTCTCTCTCTTATCTCATCAAAACACTAAATCAAGTTAGTTGAACTGATTTTGCCGTTAAAAAATCCTTGCTGGCTTTCCTAAATTAATCCACCTTTGTCCAAGTGATTTGTTCATTTTATCCTAGATTATCGTTTCTAAAACCATTCCCATCACCTAGATTAAGCTGACTGGCCTGCAGTTGCTGGATTTATCCTTAGACCGTTTTTGAACGAGGCTGTAACATTTGCAATTCTCCAGCCCTCTGGCACCACCCCTGTATCTAAGGAGGATTGGAAGATTACAGCAAGTGCCTCCACAATTTCGACCCTTCCCACAGTGTTTTTGGCTGCAAGTGATCCAGTCCTGGTGACTTATCAACTTTAAGTACAGCCAGTCTTTCTCATGCCTCTTTATCAATTTTTAGCCTATCCAGTATCTCAACTACCTTCTCCTTCACTCTGACTTTGGCAACATCTTCCTTGGTAAAGACAAATGCAAAGTACTTATTTAATACCTCAGCCATGCCCTCTGCCTCCATACATAAATCCCCATTTTGGTCTCTAATCAGCCCTACTCCTTTTACTATCCTTTTATTCTTTATACACCTATGCCCTCGCTCCTTCCCCTCCCTCCCAGAAGCGCGACAGGGTTCCCCTTGTCCTCACTTTCCACCCCACATCTCCACAGCCTCCACATCCAAAGGTTCATCCTCCACCATTTCTGTCACCTACAGCGTGATGTTCCCCACCCCTGCGTCAGCATTCCGAGTGGATCGTTACCTCCGTGACATCCTGGTACACTCCTCCATTACCCCCGACACCTTGTCCCCTTCCTACTGCACCTTCAGATGCAATCACAGGAGGTGTAATACCTGGCCTCTTCACCATCCAGGGCCACCAACACCCCTTCCAGGTGAAGCAGCAATTTACTTGTACTTCCTTCAATTTAGTGTACTATATTCACTCCTCACAATGCGTTTATCTCTATATTGGGTAGCCAAAACACAGATTGGGTGGAACATCTCCATTCAGTCCGAAAACATGACCCCAAATGTTTGCCATTTCAACTCACCACCTTGGTTTCCTACCCACATTTCTGTCCTTGGCCTGCTGCAGTGTTCCAGTGAACATCAATGCAAGCTCAAGGAGCACCACCTCATCTTTCGGTGAGGCACTCTGCAGCCTTCCAGATTCAACAGTAAGCTCAACAATTTCAGAGCGTGACTGGCCTTTTTTTAAATCTTTTTGAAAAATTATTTTATTTTTTAACCATGTGCCTGTTTTTCATGTGTTTTTGGACAGAGCTGCACATTATGCTGCCATTAACACTCTCTGGATTAATGCTTTGCCTTTCACCACAACCATGAACACTCTCTTTGCCTTTGTCCCATGACATTTTTGTCAGTTATTCTCTCCTGCCCTCTGCCCTATCACACACCTTTCCCTTTTGTTCTCTTCTCTTCCCCCCCCCCCCCCCCCCCCCCACTCGCTTAAAACGTATTACATTTCTAACCTTTGCCAGTTCTGATGAAAGTTCACAGACCTAAAACATTAACTCTGCTTCTATCTCCACAGATGCTGCCTGACCGACTGAGTATTTCCAGCACTTTCTGTTTTTATTTCTGCTCACTTTTGCTCTGTCCGTAATACTGCCTCCCGGAGTGGATGTATCTGTTGTTTGAGTAACCAAGTTGCCTTTACAGAATGCATAGATCAGGTGCAGGAAGATTCATTCTGGAGGCATCAGGCAACTCTGATGCTTTTTTTTCATTTGTTCATGGGATGTGAGCATCTCTGGCAAGGCCAGCGTTTATTGTCCATCCCTAATTGCCCTTGAGATGGAGGTGTGCCAACTTCTTGAACTGCTGTAGTCCATGTGGTATGGGTACATCTGCAGTGCTGTTAGGGAGGGAGTTCCAGGATTTTGACCTCGTGTCAGCGAAGGAACGGTGATATAGTTCCAAGTCAGGATGCTGCGCGACTTGGAGGAGAACTGGTAGTGTTCCCGTGCATCTGCTGCCCTTGTTCTCCTAGACGGTAGGTTGCATGTTTGGAAGATGCTGTTGAGGGAGCCTTGGCAAGTTGTTGCAGTGTGTCTTGTATGATGGTATGCACTGCTGCCACTGTGCACCCGTGGTGGAGGGAATGAATGTTGAAGGTGGTGGATGGGGTGCCAATAAAGCAGGCTGCTTTGCCTTCGATGGTGTTGCGCTTCTTGAGTGTTGATGGAGCTGCACTTATTCAGGCAAGTGGATCTTATTCAATCACATTCCTGCCTTGTGAATGGTGGACCGGCTTTGGGAGTAAGAAGTTGAGTTACTCTCTGCAGAATTCCTAGCCTCTGACCTGCTCTTACAGCCTTACTATTTATATGGCTGGTCCAGTGAAGTTTCTGATCACTGGTAACCCCAGGATGTTGATATTGGGAGCTCCAGCGATGGTAATGCCATTGAACATCAAGGGTGATGGTAAGATTCTCCCTTGTTGGAGATGGTCATTGCCCAGCACTTGAGTGACACAACTGTTACTTGCTACTTATCAGCCAAGCCAGAATGTTGTCCAGGTCTTGCTGCATCTGCTTCGGTATCTGAGGAATTGCAAATGGTACTGAACACTGTGCAATCATCAGCAAACATCCCCACTTGTGATCTCCTTATGGAGGGGCAGTTATTGATGAGGCAGCTGAAGATGGTTGAGCCAAGGGCACTACCGTGAGAAACTCCTGCAGCTATGTCCTGGGGCTGAGGTGATTGGCCTCCAACAACCACAACCACCTTCCTTTGTGCGAAATATGACTCCAACCAGTGGAGAGTTTTCCCCTTGATTCCCATTGAATTCAATTTTACTCAAACTCCTTGATGCTGCACTCGATCAAATGCTGCCTTGATGTTAAGGGCAGTCACTCTCACCTCACCGCTGGAGTTGAGCTCTTTTGTCCATGCTTGGACCAAGGCTGTAATGAGGTCTGGAGTCGAGTGACCCTGGCGGAATCCAAACTAAGCATCGGTGTGCAGGTTTTTACTGAGTGAGTGCTGCTTGATAACATTGTCAGTGACGCCTTCTAATACTTTGCTGATGATTGAGAGTAGGCAGATGGGGCAGTAATTAGCCAGATCGAATTTGCCCTACTTTTTATGGACATGACATAACCTGGGCAATTTTCAACATTGTTGGGTAAATGCCAGAGTTGTAGCTGTTCTGGAACAGCTTGGCTAGGGGCCTGGCTAGATCTGGAGCACAAGTCTTTAGTACTACAGCCAGGATGTTATCAAGGTCTGTAGCTTTTGCTGTATCTAGTACATTCGGCCATCTATTGATACCACATGGAGTGAATCGAATTGGCTGTACTGGCACCTGTGATGCTGAGATGGATCATCCACTCAACACTTCTGGCTGAAAATGCTTCAGCCTTTTTTTTTGCATTGATGTGCTATGCTTATCTGTCATTGAAGATAGAGATGTTTGTGTAGCCTCCTTCTCCAGTTAGTTGTTTAATTGTCCACCACCATTCATGACTGGCTGTAGCAGGACTGCAGAGCTTTGATCTGATCTGTTGGTTGTGGGATTTCTTAGTTCTCTCTCTAGCGTTCTGCTTTCACTGTTTAGAATGCAGCTAGTGCTACGTTGCAGCTTCACCACGTTGACATCTCATATTTAGGTATGGCTGTGCTGTTCTCTTACATTCCTCATTGAACTTCTTTCGCCAAGAATTCAGCACTATTGAGCATTGTAACGTCTGGATTGAGATGTGATTAAGCAATAGGATCAGGCCTTTATCCTCATCAAAATATCAGATGACATCAAAAACTTGCTGCTCTGTAAATACCCACCCCATTGGCTGCTCTTTTCCATCAATCACAAGTACGCAGTGTATCCTGTCCAAAAGTTGCAGATCATGCTTCCTCCTTTGTTTGCTGAAGGACCTGCTGCTGGTCATTCCTCCATCCTTTAAAATCTTTCTAGCACTAAGTGACTAACTTTGGGGTGGTGGCGTTAATACTGTACCATTCCAGGTGCCAAATCCATCCAGACTGCCTACTCATCCATTTACCTGGGACCTCTGGCCTTAATCCATGCTAGGAAATTTCTGTGATCATTGTTCAAGTCTGTAGAACATTTTCTGTCATGAATTCTCCTTCTTGGTGAACCCTGTCCCTGTCTGCCCCAAATCTCCTCCTTCCCAGACTTGGTGACAGGTTTCTCACGAATTCTCAGTGAACCTTTCTGGAAGTTGAAACCAGCTGCTGGCACAGTTGCATGGATAGTCACGTTCCACCCTCCCATTCAGCAGTTCCCCCAATAATGGCCCGAGTTGACATTTCGCTCTGACTGATGCAGCATCGATCAGTGATGCTGCACCGACAGAGCCAGCACCCAAACTGACACCAGCAGACAAGACACCCAAGCTGTCACAGTATCAAAGGCCCTACAAGTTCACAAGATCCAGCCAACAGCCTATGCTGGCTCTTCTCCAGGGAAATACTAAGCCGGCTCCCCAAATAGTCGTCTGAAGTTTAACCAGCACTGCAAACTCCAAATTGCATTTCAAGACGACATGCAGACCAAAGTTTGACCCTGCATCCTGAGGAGGCAAAGCGCTGCAGGCTGATAAAAGTACTCATCACCATTCCAAACAATTACAACTTGCTGTTTCAGCACCACT